>NC_045628.1:82228906-82436610 GCF_009829155.1 Mustela erminea
CAACTCCACCTGACATTTACCATATCAATCACACCTCTGAAAAAGAAAAAAAAAAAAAAAATCTTAAATGATTTTTCCATATCTGGGGAAAGAATATTCTTTTAAAAACAATATACTTAATACTTGTCCAAAAGATTTTTTTCTTTTTTAATATTTACTTATTTAAGTAATCACTGTACCCACTGTGGGGCTTAAACTCATGACCCCAAGATCAAGAGTCACATACTCCACCTACAGTGCCAGGCAGTTGCCCCTGTCCAGAAGTGTTTAGTATAAATTTTTTCAAGGATAATGAATGCCAGGATGTACCCAAATTCCAATCTCTGGTTCTGGATACAGTTTACAGAGGGGGCTCTGGCACGTGAGATGTCAAAGGGAACAAGAAGGCAGAAGAAACAAGAGTGACCTAGGGCTTCCACTAATTTTCCTTAAACATCTCATAACCTTGGGGTATGAATGCTCTCACATGAGCATTAATACTAACACATTAAATGGGATTGATTACATTTCTCATTCCATTGTATTGGTTTTCCTAATCTCTTAGAATTTGCCCCCAAATCATCTCCTGCTTCACTTCCTTACCCTGTTACCAGCAAATGCCATGACCTTAGCCTTAACTGGTCTTTTTTACACTCAGGAGTTCTCTTTTATATTCCTGTCTCTTGACTAGTTACATTCCTTCAGATGCTTTTCCAAAGTTTCTCATTTTATCCTAGTACTTTCTGCAGTCAGGAAAGGTAAAGCCAACAATTCCTTAAGTCAAAAGCCTAAATTCCTGGGTACCTGGAGTAGTGTGGATGGTTATCCAGGACTAGTGAACCTGCTGGGAGCCAGTGGCTTGGAGAGCATCTTAGTCAAACCCTTATTTTATCTAAGCTACATGCTCTGGGATAGGCATTATCAAGTGGCACTCAAACCCTTCTGACTCTAACACTACTGTTTTGTTCAGAGCATAAAGCCTGGACTGTGTTTTTGTTATGAATGGGATAAAACCATCTTATGTCTTCTAGTAATTAAGGGACCTTGAATCATAGGATTTTTACCTTCTCTCTCTAACAATAGGAAAAAATTACTTTTGCATCTCAACCAAACTTGTAAATGCCTGAAGAGGAAAAAGATACAAAGCAGAGCAACTCCTGAAAATCTATAATTTAATTGTTCTGAGATAAACTGCAATCTTTAGTTGTTCCTCTATGAAGAGTGTCTTTAAAGATGGATATAAAAACACCTAAGGGAAAAAATTCTTTTTCTGTTTTTTTTTTGTTGTGTGTGTGTGTGTGTGTGTGTGTGTCCACGCGTGTGCTCCTTTAATGGATGTTCCAGCTAATTCCCTACCTGTTTATATAGTTGAGCTTTCCAGAAACATAAGCAATTAATAAGAGGTCAATCATTCCTCTGAATTATTATATTTCTTGTCTATCCCAGGTTTTGTCAGACTAAGCACACACAATAAATTAAACTAGCCAATATGTTTGTAAGTCTGCAAAATTGTAATAAGAATTTGACAAGATTTTGATTTGCAAGGGTTAAATCCTTAAATCCTTCTCTTCTGTTGTTACCACATTTGTCAAGGTGCTAGCCTTATTAAAAATGGAAAATGCGGACCCACACCTACCTCAGAGAAAATTCTATCTGGTGGTTGACTTGAAGAAACAATATCTAAGATTAGTGATTATTTGCCATTTGCCATGCACTTAGTTGAGAACTTCCTGTGCTCTTCTTCATTCCTTCTAGCAGCTTCCAAGTAGGTGCTGTCCTGCACTTCCCTTCACACTCGGGTAAACTGAACTTACAAGGGAAAAATATCTTCCATAAGGTCACAAAGGAAAAGATAGCTGCTTTTCAGGAAAGGTACCCCCAGGGATTATTTAGTTATTTTCTCTGGTTAATGGTTAATAACTACCATAGTTTGGCACCCAGAAATTTTCTCAAACTTTACATGTGAGTAGCAGTTCTGCCTAAAATCCACTTTTTTGGATTGAAATTGATCCACTGATGCAGGGTTATCTTTCATGCATGAGACCCTGTTTGATATTTTCCTTTTTAAAGAATGAATATTGTCAGTTCTCTTTTACAAATGGTATTTTTCTGAGAGTGATGACAAGTATCTGACAGTTTTATTTTTGCCCGCTTTATAAAAGTTATATTTAGGAACCTATGAAACTATTCATGAAAGTGAATTCTCTTTTTTAATTTTTTTATTATCTTTAGACAAAACCTCCACAGAAATTCCACCCTCGGTGTCCTCTGAACCCATTTCAATAACTGCGGCTAACCCTGACCTTTCCATGGAACATAAATGTAAGCATGAAAATTTGTCACTGTTATTATACATTAATTTCAAAAAAGGTTATCTACTGGAAAAGTGGAACTGAGTGAATGTCTCTTTAGCTTGCTGTACATGAGAGAATTTTTTTTTTATGTGTTTGAAGAGTTACAGATTTTGTCTGCGAAATGTTTGCTAATGATATACCTGGAAATGAACAGATGTTCATATCTTTATGGTTAATAATTTCCTTGTTTCTATCTTTTAATCTCTTGCTCTTAGACAAAAGAATTATAATCATCTAGTGTTCAAGGGGCCTGGAGTTCCTCTCAGAGCACAAAGATAGCAAAGGGCTTTCTGAAACTCAATTTTAAACATTTTTTTTTTTTTTTTGTAAATTAAAATACAGATTCCATCAATTCAGTAGTATCATGATAAAAGAAGAGTGGGTGTTTTGTTTATTTTCTCCTTCTGGGCTTAACATGGTTTCTTTTCTAAAAGGAAAGTTGGCTTAACTGAGACATCCAACTTTGGAGGATGGATTAGCTAACGGTGAGCAAAATTAAGGACTCTGAACAAAGCATTGTACTGTCAACTCAGCACACTTGGTGATTTTGTGCACACTTTTAACCTACAATCTATATACCACTGCTCATTCCAGCAGAGACTTTCTGCTGCTTAGCAGTGTGATCTTCTCACAAGGCCCACACAGAGGAGCCCCTGCCTGGGCTGAGCTCCAAGTGCCAAAGGCAACAACTGCCAAGAATTCTTACCTGTGAATTTTGTACTATCTGTCCTAGAAGAAGAAATTTCTCTCCTTTTGCCTTTTGGAGTGGGTCACAGAAAAAGGCCTGAAAAGCTTGAGCAGGCTGACGCCTCTGAGAGTCAGAACACAGCCTTTGGAGAAAGATGGCAGCATAGTGGGAGCACTCTACAATCATCTCATCCCTAGAGCACAGCTAGATAATAACAGATCATTCTGGATATCCATAAAACTGACCTGAATACTGACAGAATGAACTGCACAACTAGAGGGAGAGAAAAGGCCATATATAGGAAGTTAGGAAGTACAAAGATGTGGTTTGGGGAAGAAAAAGATTGCATGTGCTGTGGAGGGGTAAGGGTCTCGATCAAGGAGACAAAAGAGAGAGAGAGAGAGAGAGGGACAGAGGGAGAGAGAGAGGCACACAGGGGAAGCACTTTCCCAAAGCCAATGACTGGGAAAATGAAAGGGGACATTTATCATAAGTTTTTGCAGCCACTGTGACTCAAAGACTGGAGGTTTAAAGGTCACCAGTCTTGGCTGGCTTAGAGAGACATGAGGCCACTGCCTTATTCCTAAAGAGAAGGCAGGCAAACAAACATTGGGGTAGATAGCACTATCTGAGGATTGCCTAAGGCACACAAGGAGAGACTTATTTTTGGAGTGTGTCTTTGAGAGGTGGCATTGCCTCTCTGGGGACAAAAGAACTGACAAGTGCCATTATACTCCCCTGCCCCTAGGAATAGGTGCAGAAATACCTGCTGAGGGCAGCTAACCTGGATACCACTCTTTAGCCTGCTTGTTCCAAATCCCATGGTCCTGCACTCTGGAACTGCCTTTCTGGATCAAACATGCATCAAGGCCAGCACAGTGAGACCCTCCCCCGGAGGACCAGCACAGGTTCCCACCACAAGAGGTCCCTGAAGTTTGGAATTTTTTTTATTATTAAATTAATTAATTTATTTTTAGAAAAACAGTATTCATTATTTTTTCACCACACCCAGTGCTCCATGCAATCCATGCCCTCTATAATACCCACCACCTGGTACCCCAACCTCCCACCCCCACCACTTCAAAACCCTCAGATTGTTTTTCAGAGTCCATAGTCTCTCATGATTCACCTCCCCTTCCAATTTACCCCAACTCCCTTCTCCTCTCTAACATCCCTTGTCCTCCGTGATATTTGTTATGCTCCACAAATAAGTGAAACCATATGATAATTGACTCTCTCAGCTTGACTTATTTCACTCAGCATAATCTCTTCCAGTCCCGTCCATGTTGCTACAAAAGTTGGGTATTCATCCTTTCTGATGGAGGCATAATACTCCATAGTGTATATGGACTACATCTTCCTTATCCATTTGTCTGTTGAAAGGCATCTTAGTTCTTTCCACAGTTTGGCGACCGTGGCCATTGCTGCTATA
The DNA here is from genome assembly GCF_009829155.1 of Mustela erminea. Lineage (NCBI taxonomy): Eukaryota > Metazoa > Chordata > Mammalia > Carnivora > Mustelidae > Mustela > Mustela erminea. Next base: position 82,233,360 of record NC_045628.1, read on the forward strand.
AACATTGGGGTACATATGGCCCTTCTTTTCATGACATCTGTATCTTTGGGGTAAATACCCAGGAGTGCAATTGCAGGGCCATAGGGAAGCTTCTGCACAACAAAGGAAACAGTCAAAAAAACAAAGAAGCAACCCACGGAATGGGAGAAGATATTTGCAAATGACAGTACAGACAAAAGGTTGATATCCAGGATCTATAATGAACTCCTCAAACTCAACACACATGAAACAGGCAAACATATCAAAAAATGGGCAGAAGATATGAACAGACACTTCTCCAATCAAGACATACAAATGGCTATCAGACACATGAAAAAATGTTCATCATCACTAGCCGTCAGGGAGATTCAAATTAAAACCACATTGAGATACCACCTTACACCAGTTAGAATGGCCAAAATTAACAAAACAGGAAACAACATGTGTTGGAGAGGATGTGGAGAAAGGGGAACCCTCTTACACTGTTGGTGGGAATGCAAGTTGGTGCAGCCTCTTAGAAGAACAGTGTGGAGATTCCTCAAAAAATTAAAAATAGAACTTCCCTATGACCCTGCAATTGCAGTTTTATGCAGTATGAAGTTTGGGATTTTAAAAGTCATCAGGCTTGGCTGTGATAGAGCCTGAAGTGCACTGCAATGCTCCAGGCAGGCAAGTGATTCAGAGACAGACAGTGTGAAATCAGTGAATGGAAAAATACCCGTGACCCATGATGGGAATTTATTCACTGCTCTGAAAGTGCTTCTCTGAGTACAGCAAGCATGGACTCCCCTCTCTAGGGATAAAGGAGCCAGGTGACACCATTTCCCTTGCCTGTCCCTCAGCATAAACCAACTTCAGTAAACAACACTGTGCCAGCACAGGTTGCCTAACCTACCTACACCAAGCTCTGCCCCCTGAGCTCTGCAGGTATACTTTTTTTTACTGGGGAAAGTGTGCCTAAGGACCAGCACAATGGGCCCCTCTCCCAGAAGTTCAGCACAAACCCCTGCATACATCTCCTGTACCTGATCATAGAGTTCTGCAAGTCTTCAGTTCTAGTGAAAAATAACATTACATCTCATTTAAGAAGCAGACCACAGCATATCTAATGAAAACTTGCCAAACTCTGGCCAAGGTTCAAACATAGCCCACTGCAGGCAAGGAGAGCCTCTGCAGATGACTGTCCTAAAGGATAGAGCAGCCAGAACACACACAGGACACCCCAAAGAGCCAGGCCTTGGACCTTAAATGACCTCTTCTTCATAAAGCCATTACTGTCAGGAGAAGAAAACATAACAGGCTTTTCTACACAGAGAAGACAACAGAGATCTAGACAAAATGCAAAGACAGAGGAATTCATCCTAAAAGAAAGAATAAGATCATGACCAGAGAGCTAATGGAAACAGATAGAAGTAATATGCCTGATCCAGAATTTAAAGCAACAGCTATAAGGATATTCATCAGCCTTGAGAAAAGAATGGAAAACCTCAGGAAGGCTCTTACCACAGAGATAAAACAATTTTTAAAAATGTAGTCAGAAATAAAATATACAACTGAGATTTCAAATAGTCTGGATATAATGACCATAATGATGGAGAAAGAAGGGGCATGAATAAGTTATATAAAAGATAAGATTATGGAAAATAATGAAGCTGAACAAAAGAGAGAAAGAAGAATTATGGAACACAAGAATAGACTTAGGGAAATCAGTGACTCTATCAAATGTACTAACATTTATACCATAGGAGTCCCACAAGAAGAAGAGAGAAAAAGAGGCAGAAAATTTATCTGAGGCAGTAATAGCATGAAACTTCCCTAATCCGGGGAAGGAAACAGAATCCAGATCCAGAAGGCACAGAGAGTTTCCACCAAAATCAACAAAAGCAGGCCAAAACCAAGATATATTGTAATTAAATTTGTAAAATATAGCAATAAAGAAAAATCCTAAAAGCACCAAGACATTAAAAATCGCTAACTTACAAGAGACTATAAGGCTAGCAAATGCTTTAACAGAAACTTGATAAACCAGAAGCGAGCAGCATGAGATATTCAATGCACTGAATGGGAAAAATATGCAGCCAAGAATACTCTGTCCAGCAAGGCTACACATTCAGAAGAGAAGGAGAGAGACTTTTCCCAGACAAACAAAACCAAAGGAGTTTGTGATTATTAAACCAGCCCTGTAAGAAATATTAAAGAGGACTCCTTGAGTGAGGGAAAAAGAGGCCAAAAACAACAAAGACTGGAAAAGAATGGAAAATGTCACCAGAAACAATGATAAGGCAAGTAATAAAATGGTAGTGAATACATATCTATCAATAATTACTCTGAATGTAAATGGGTTAGATGCTCTAATCAAAAGACATAAAGTGTCACAATGGTTAAGAAAACAAGACCCTAGGGCACCTGGGTGGTTCAGTTGGTTAAATTTCTAACTCTTCATTAAATTATTATTATTTTTTTAATTTCTTTTCAGCATAACAGTATTCATTGTTTTCACACCACACCCAGTGCTCCATGCAACCCATGACCTCTCTAATAACCACCACGTGGTTACCACAACTTCCCACTCCCCACCCCTTCAAAACCCTCAGATTGTGCTCGCTTCGGCAGCACATATACAAAACCCTAAGACTGTTTTTCAGAGTACATAGTCTCTCATGGTTCACCTCCCCTTCCAATATCCCTCCACTCCCTTGGGGTCTGTGGATTTGTTACTACAATAGTGACTCATGGAACAATAAAATCTCATTATTATCCTCCATGTACAATTTAATTATTTTACTATTTAAAGAAAGTTATATGCAAATTATCTTCAGAATTAGTCTTGCCTTTGGTGTATGCCTCATTGGAGACCTAAAAGTTGAAAAAGAGAAAGCAAAAAATAAACATTTATAGAGAACACTCATACCTTAGAAAGCTAAGGATTTAAGCAATCTCCTGATGCTTAGCTAAAGTTCCAGATACCAACAAAATTCAAATTTTTATTCTTTGTTCTCTTCTTATTTTAGGTCCTTAATTTATATTTTGATGGGGGGCATTACATTGAAAAATGCATTTATCATACACGTGAGAAATTTTATCACAATGATGAGCTTAAGAGATCACTCTCTATATATTTTGCTGAACTGCATTAAGAACTCAAATGGATCATCTATATGGTAACATTCAATTATTTTAAAGGCCTTATTTTTTAGATAATTTTTAGGTTCACAGCAAAACTGAGAGGAAAGTATGGAGAATTTCAATGTTTTCTGCTGGGAATATGCATACCTCCTCTACTATTAACATCCCCAACACAAGTGGTTTGATTTGTTATAATTGATGAACCTACAATGATGTATTGGCATCACTAAAAGTCCAGAGTTTGCATTAGGGTTCACTCTTAATGTTATATTCTCCATGGGCTTGCACAAATGTATAATCACGTGTACCCACCATAATGACATCACACAGGGTATTTTCACTGTCCCCCAAGAGCCACTGTGTTCCACCTATTCATTCCTCCCTCTCTCTCAACCCCTGAAAACCATTGATCTTTTTTATTGTCTCCATAGTTTTGTCTTCTCTGAAATATAAGTGGAATCATACAGTATGCAGTCTTTTTCAGATTGGCTTCTTTCACTTAGTAATACATATTTATATTCTCTTTGTTTATGGTTTGATAGCTCATTTTTTTTAGTGTTGAGTAATATTCCATTATCTGAATGTACCAGTTTACTTAGCCATTCATCTGTTGCAGGACATCTTGACTTCTTCCACATTTTGGCAATCATGAATAAAGCTTCTATAAACATTCTGTGTGCAGATTTTTTTGTGGACATAAGTTTTCAACTCCTTTGGGCAAATACCAAAGGAGTGATTTCCATGTCATATAATAAGAGCATGTTTAGTGTTTCAAGGCACTGCCGACCTGTCTTCCAAAGTGTCTGCACCATTGTGCACACCTTTAGCAATGTAGGAGAGTTCCTCTTGCTCTACATCCTCTCAATCATTTGGCATTGCCAGTGTTCCATATTTTGACCAAAATAGTTATATAGCAGTATCTGGGTATAGAGAAAACATACTTCAAAACAATAAATGCTATATATGATGAGGAAACAGATTAACTCATACTCAGTAGTGAAAAGCTGGAGGATTTCTTGTAAGATCAGGAAAAAGATAATGATGTCACATTTACTACATTTACTTATCATAGTACTAGAAGCCCTAGCCAGAGAAATTAGGCAAGAAAAAGAAATTAAAGTCAACCCAATGAGAAAAGAAGATAATAAAACTGTTTCTGCTTGCAGGTGACATGATGCAGAAAACCCTAAAGACTCCACCAAAAATGTAGTAAGTAAATTCAGTAAAGTTGCAAGATACAAAATTAATATACAAAAGTCAGTTGCATTTCTATACACTGACAATAAACCTTCAAGAAGAAAAATTAAGAAAACAATCTATTTACAATGGTGTGGGAAAAATGCCCAGGAATAAAATTAACCAAAAGGTGAAAGATCTATAACAGCAAACTGTAAGATATTGACTGATGAAAGAAATTGAAGAAGACACAATAAATAGAAAGATACTCCATGCTTATGAATTGGAGTAATTAATAGTGTTAAAATGTCCATACTACATAAAGCAGTATATAGATTCAATGCAATACTTATTGAAATTCCAATCGCATTTTTCACAGAAATAAAACAATCTTAAAATTTGTATGAAACCACAAAAGGCCCCAAGTGGCCAGCACATTTTTGAGAAGAAGAAAACCAGAGATATCACAGTTCCTGATTTCAAACTGCACCCCAAAGCTATATTAATAAAAAAATATGGTATTGATAATAAAAGCAGACACATAGAATAATGAAACAGAATAGAGTGCCCAGAAACAAGCTCATACATACATGGTCAATTAATTTATGACCAAAAAAGCCAAGAATATACAATGGGGAAAAGCCAGTTTTGTTAATACATAGTGCTGGAAAAAGTGGACAGACACATGCAAAAAAACGAAACTGGTTCCCCACCTCACACCATACTCAAAAATCAACTCAAAATGGAGTAAAGACTTGAACATAAGACAAAAGGAAAACTGTAAAACTCATAGAGGAAAGCATAGGGGATAATCTCCTTGACATTTTTCTCTGCAATGATTTTTTAAATTTGATACTAAAGGCAAAGGCAGCAAAACCAAAAATAAATAAGTGGAAATACATCAAAATAAAAAGTTTCTGCACAGCAAAGAAAACCATCACCAAAATGAAAAGGCAACCTACAAATGGGGGAAAATATTTGCAAATCATATATCTGATAAGGGGTTAATATCCAAAATATAAAGAAGTCATACAACTCAACAGAAGAAAAACAGAATTAAGAAAATCGGCAAAGGGCCTAAATAGACATTTCTCCAAAGAAGATATATAAATGGGCAACAGGTACATGAAAAGATGTTCATCATCACTGCTCATCAGGGAATGCAAATCCAAACCACTATGAGATATCACTTCACACCTGTTAGAGTGGGTTTTTTAGAAAGATAAGCTATAACAAATGTTGACATGGATATGGAGTGAAGGGATCCTTCTGCACTGTGGTTGGGAATGTAGACTGGTATAGTCACCATGGAAAACAGTATGGAAATTTCTAAAAAAATTTAAAATAGAAATACATATGATCCAGCAATTCCGCTTCTGTGTATACATCTAAAAGAAAGAGGTCACTATCTTGAAGAGACGTCTGTACCTCCACGTTCATTGCAGCATTATTTACAATAGCCAAGATATGGGAACAACTTAGGTATGTATTGACTGATAAAGAAATTAGAACTCTTGTGTCCTAGTGGTGGGAATATAAAAATGTGCAGCCATAGGAAAAATAAAATAAAATAAATGATAAATAAAATAAAATAAAATAAAATAAAATAAAATAAAATGGTGCAGCCATTATGGAAAACAGTTGAAGAGGGATGTCATGTACATGCTCCAGGACCTGTGAGAAATAAACTTCTCTGTTTCAGTTTCTCTTGTGGTCTGTTGTTGAAGAGGTATAGAGACTCAGTTTTGCAGGAAGAAAAAGGTCCAGAGATATGTTGCACAACAATCTACTTCACACTACTTAATCCAACAATTCCATTTCTGGGTAATAGTAAAAAAAAATCAATGAGCACATTTATTTTCACAACAGCATTATTCACAATAGCCATGAGGTGGTAGCATCCCAAATGTCAACAGTGGATAAGTGGATAAAGAGAACATGGTATAAGCATACAATGGAATACTTATTATTCAGCCTTAAAAATGAAGGATATGCCATCACATGCTACCACATGTGTCAAGAGTTTAGCTAAACTACACCCTACTATTGCAGCCTCCTTACCCATTTAGTTTGGCCAACTGGCCTGCAGGCACCTTAAACTGACCCTAGGTCCTGGGTGCAAGCGTGTGACCAGCAGCCCGTAGAGTTACAAGTAAACAGAAGAAGTTCCTGATGGCTTCTCCAACAGCCTTATCACAAACAGTCTCTCCACTTTTCAGTGTCATAGACTTTATGGGCCACTTATAAGCCCTGGGAACCTCCCATGCAACATACCAAAACCCCACTCTCTTTGTTTAAATTGACCAATCTGGCCCTGATCCAGCAACCCCAAAGCACTCTACCCTAACAAACACATGTCCCCAGGTCTGCCTCTCCTTTGGTCTGTACTCTGCCTTGACCTCCCCCTGTGACCTCTTGAGGGATGTCATGTACATGCTCCAGGACCTGTGAGAAATAAACTTCTCTGTTTCAGTTTCTCTTGTGGTCTGTTGTTGAAGAGGTATAGAGACTCAGTTTTGCAGGAAGAAAAAGGTCCAGAGATATGTTGCACAACAATCTACTTCACACTACTTAACTGTGTATTAAAAATAAAAGTATTAAAAATCATAAAGAGGGTAATTTTTTTAAAGATTTTATTTCTTTATTTGACAGAGATCACAAGTAGGCAGAGAGACAGGCAGAGAGAGAGGGGGAAGCAGGCTCCCTGCTGAGCAGAGTCCAATGTGGAGCTCGATCCCAGGACCCTGGAATCATGACCTGAGCTGAAGGCAGAGGCTTTAACCTAATGAGCCATCCAGGAACCCCATAAAGAGGGTAAATTGAATGTTGTTTTTTTACCACAATTAAAAATCAACTAGAAAATAAAATAACCAACATATTCATACACACATACATACACCAAGATCTTTTTCCCTTTTTGTGTGGTGAGCTATTCCATCTTGCTATCTTTTCCCTGTCCTGAAGATAAATCCGAATGGCTTAGTTTGGCTTATACTCCCCAGGCTTCTATTCCTGACTTAGTTTCAAAACAGTCTTTGATTATTTTGCTTTATACATGGTTTTGTCTATTTGTAAGGTCTTTACCCAACTTCTTTTCCTATATTACTTCTACTTATCCTTTAAGCATCGATACACATGTCATGTCCCTCAGGAATCCTTCCTTGACCATCCTTCTTGCTTATTCTGGGCTGGGTGCCTAGATGCTTATTTCTGCCAAGTACATAATACATGTGTTTTAGTTGACTACTTGTCTATTTGCCCCCAGTGGTCTGTGAGATTATGGGTATCAGTGGTTCATATTTTGTGGGCTTTAAAAATTTATGTGAAGTACCTACCTTCTTTAGACCCAGCACCTGGCAAATTGTATGGGTGAAAGAGAGGGAGGGGGCTAGGGAATGTTTTTGAATAGATGGACTCTCAATTTCACCCTTAAAATGACTCACCCAAATGTGGCATAGCCCAAATGACTGAGATTCTGCACTAACTTACTGGGTGAATTCTTATGACACTTGCAAAACATCGAAACATGACAAAAAGGACCACATTTCTGAAATCAATACCTTATTTGACTGGTTTTTCTTTTACATAAAGAGTAACTGTATGTTCAATTCACAAATATTGCATACCCTTTTCTTTTAATAGGGATATTCAATTGCTGAAGACAGTTGGGAACTGTCATTGCCATGTGAAAAGTTCTCATTCCCTTTAGAAAGTTACTTATTTATTTATTTAGAGAATAATACAAATTTATTTACTTTTAAATGTTGGGGAGTTGTAACTTTAATTTTTTTTTAAATTTAAATTCAATTTAGTTAACATATAGTGTATTATTAGTTTCAGGGGTAGAATTTAGTGATTCATCAGTTGCATTTAACACTCAGTGCTCATTGAATCATGTGCCCTCTGTAATATTCATTACCCAGTTACCCCAACACCCCGCCATCCCTCCCACCCCGCCCCAGCAAACCTTCAGTTTGTTTCCTATAGTTAAGTGTTTTTCACGGTTTGCCTTCCTCTCTGTTTTAATTTAAATGGCAAGTTTCCCAAAACATTATGGATAGTCAGCAGAATCTAAGAGATAAACATGGTTTTGTAAAGGAGTGGAGAGGGCGTGCCTGGGTGCCTCGGTCATTAAGTATCTGCCTTCGGCTCAGATCGCGATCCCAGGGTCCTGGGATTGAGCTCCATGTCGGGCTCCCTGCTCCTCGGAGGCCTGCTTCTCCCTCTCCCGCTCCCCCTGCTTGTGTTCTGTCTCTCACTACATCTCTCTTTGTCAAATAAATAAAATCTTGAAAAAAAAAAAAGGAGTGGAGAGAGGGATAGCACAGGAAATGGAAAAAAAAAAAGTGATAGGATGCCACAGGGAGGGAAGAAAGTAGCATTTGTTAAGCACTGGTCATTTTATTTAATGTTCCTCTGCATTTCACTTAGAAGGAGATGGAGAAAAGTGAAGACAGGGGAATACAGATTGCTTATCTTGCAAGTGGTCAATTGAAATTTCAGTTTTGAGGTGGGCATGCCAAACTCGAAGGCAATCAGTATTTTATAATTTAAATTTACCCCACATTTGGAGAAGGATAAATTTGAACATAAGGGAATAATTTTATTATGACTAGACCCAAGGAAGAAAAAAAAAAGGTCTTTAGGTCTTTGATTAACGACTCAGAGAGTAATTTGACTGCGTATGATATGGTATTTGTTTCCTTCAGCAGACGGTGGAGTGGCTGTGGCTAATGTGATTATACTCATGAGGAAACTGAAAGCATCAGGAAGCTGTCTTGCCAAAGTGAAGATGAGACACAACCCTAGCAAGGCCTTGAGCCAGGCATAGGGGCTGCTCCTCTAATGTGGCTGCAGGTGTCATGCTCTGTGGTTACTCCAGGTTATGTAACCAGATTTGGTCTGAATTTGGTTAAAGCACCAACCAGCAGTTTAGTGATGAACACAAACCTGTAATAATAGCCTGGGATCTAATGAGTTAAGAATCTAATCAAATTAGGGTTTTAGATTCCAGTGTGGAAAAGTTAATCAATGGTATTGATGTATGTTTAAAAAAAAAATACTTGGTAATAATATATTTTGGTCTTAACTAGTGATGCGGGTCCATGAGCAAACAGTCGAGAAAGAATTCTTGAGGCATTTTTGGTGCATAAAGGTGCTTTTATTAAAGTTTGAGGACAGGATGTGTGGGCAGAAAGAGCTACCCTTTTGGTGTATGAAACCGGTAATTATACGCTTAGTGCTCAAGGGGGAGGAGATGTGCAGGAGTATTAGATCATCATAAATGTCTTCTTTGAATTTCTACTCGTAAAACTACTTTTGCAATATTTCTCCGGTACTTATCAATCAGCTCAATACTAACTTTTGGTGAGACATACAAACAGTCATGAGACCCTTTAAATCATGATAACCCTTTAAGTCATGACCCTAAAGTCATAAGAGCCTTTAGAAACCAGCACATATTTGATCCTTATCAAAACTATGAAGGCTATATGTTAGCCTTGTAGGCTAAAGGTGAACATTTTTCTGCTTCTATTCTTCATCATCTAGGACAATACAAACAGAAGTAGAAGTTTCGCACGCAAAAAAGACCCCTCTGGTGCCATATAAAGCTACATTGGTATTAATATTTGAAAGAATATGGAACAAAAATCCATTGAAAGCAATAGTTATGTATCATAGAATACCCCAGTAAGGGTTGCTTCATTGCTTTTCTGTAATTTTCGGTGGGAGGTGGGGGAAAATAGAGATGAGAAAAATAAATTACCTTAATAATAAAATTGGTGAAGGTTTTAGGGAAAACTAAGACACAAAACCTGTAACTTCCATGTGAGTCAACATTCTACTAAGAAAATGATTTCACAAAGTCTTTTTATGAATTTCAAGAACAAGTGCATAAAAAGTGAAATTTGCAAATTTTTATATTAGCTAGTATTTTTTTAAGATGCTATAATACACAACATGAAATGGAAAAAAAATGAAAAAGTTAACTGATGAATTAAAAATATTATAGAATAAAAGAGAAATTATCAGCATTGTGTATTTCCTGTGTGAAGTGGAATCCTTAACAGAACGCACATTTTTTAATCAGTACTTCTTTTCTTAGTGCGGCCTTTCTTTTACATGTCCAAGGTATAAAGCCAGTAGCATAAACCATTTTCTTCTAACAAGTGATGTTCTCAGGGGTTGCATCAACTCATTCAAACCATGCCCAAGGTCACTTACATCATCTCCCTCCCCAGAGGATGGGACCCTGTGTGTTCTCATCACGACCACCCAGCTTGCACCGTGTAACAATGCTCAGCCAGTGAACCGGTGGAGGATCAGTTGTATATAGAAAATGGTCAGCTTATGAATGAGGTGTGTCCAACGGTAGCTTTTAAAGGCTATTTTTTGCATTGAAATCACATTATGTGTTGTGATTTTATTTCCAAAGCTGCACCAAAATGCAAGTCAAATTTTATTTCAAATAGCCTCCTTCGTGTTCTTCTTACAGCATGAAACATGAAAACGTGTTGGTAGGACAGTGAGTTGGTATGGACAGAAGCTTCTGGTCAGTATTAATGCTTATGCCCATGGCCTCTTCAGAGCCAGAACTCAACTATTGCTTTCCGGGGGAGCCAGAGTTTATTCCTCCTTTATATGGTTTTGTCCTGAGCTGGCACAAGGGTTTTTTTTTTTTTTTCCTGTGGGGTGATAAAGATTTATGTTACCAAATAGCTACAATAGGAAACAAAATCTGCTCTCTCTTGATTCTTCCTCTCCTTTCCCTTTTCCCCCTTCAGACTTTCTGGGAAAAATAAGGACACTCATATTAGAATGTTGTTTTCAGATAGGGAATGGAGTAAAGACGTTGGAATCAGGAGCAGGATGCATCAAGGCAATGGGAGGAAGTGCCCCTGGGAGGATCAGTGCTGGGCTGGGAAGGCAGTGGTTGGGGCAGAGGGAGGCATGGAGGGTTTTGCCGTCCCTTTCCTCCCCTCCTCCATCATGATTAACACCATTGCTATCACTGAAATCTACATTACAATAGCCTAACTATGGAAGCCGCCCAACCGTCCATCCACAGATGAATGGTTGAAGAAGAGGTGTTTTATATACACAATGAAACATTATTCAGCCATAAAAAAACAAAAAAACAAAAAACAAAAACAACCAAAAAAACAGCAACAAAAAAAACCCCAATGAAATCTTGCCATTTGCAACAACATGGGTGGATCTAGAGTAAAATGCTAAGCAAAATAAGTCCCTCAGAGACAAATACCATGTGATCTCACTTATACTTATGGAATTTAAGAAACAGAACAAACAAAGGAAAAAGAGAGAGTCAAACCAGGAAACCAATTCAAACTATAAAGAACAAGCAGATGGTTACTAAAGGTCAAATCGGTGATTAAAAAAAAAAAGAGGAAGAAAAGAAAAGAAACTGCCTACATTGGTTTAGGGAATGTAATAGGAATGTAAGAATCAAAGTAGAAAGAAAGTCTGGAAAAAGATAATGCAGCCCCCCCCAAAATACAAAAGTTGAAACTGTATAATGCTAACTAAAAATCAGTTTACAGACACAATCTATGAAGACTTATCTATCTGCACAATAATTATGAAAGTTGAAACTGTGAAGAAAAGAATAGACATAGATCCTATAGGGAAAAGTAAGAAGTTCCTCTACCAGTTTTGCTGGACCAGTTATATCCAGGGGCAATGCACACATGTCCACATACACTTTACACGTATCCAGAAGGATCTGTGCCTTTCTTTTTTCTACACACTTGAACTTTTTAGTATGCCAAATCCTTTTCTGAAGCAAAATAATTTTTTTTAAAGGGGGTTAAACCATTTCCTAAACTACCTGTTTTACAAGTCAGTGTTTTCTTCTCGCCGTTGAAATGAGTTTTATTTTGCTGGGACATCTGGGCTTGTGTAATATTTAATAAATCCTATCATTAAACAGCAGAAGGATAGAAAAACTGAATAATGCTGCATGGAATTGCTGGTGTTTAAATAATCAGTCACAGGCTCTTATTCTAGCAAATATTTGCCCTGGTGCACCCGAATTTATATTTGACAGTTAAGTTTGATAAGATTTGAAGGACAGGTTTGTTAGAGATAAATGTAAGGAAAGGAATTTTCAAAGACAACCCAGGGTTGTCAAGCAGTGGTAAGAATGCAGAAAGAGAGATAGAATTGGATGACGTGAAGCTGAGAGAGCATGATTCTGTTCCTGCTGGTTGGGTCATTTTCCCAGTGGGGGTGAGGGCGGTGTTTACTGCTAGAAAGCCTCTCCTGCTGGGCCTGCTGCCCCTGCAATATGGCGGCCTGCTGGAAGCAACCTGAGCACTTCCCTGCAGCAGCCCTGGCTACTTCTTCCAGATTTGCTCTTGGTAGTGAGATAATGTGTGTGTGTGTGTGTGTGTGTGTGTGTGTGTGTGTGTGTGTTTGTGCGCGCCCGCCTGCACTTTTTTCTTTAAATGGTGCTTTAATTAAAAAGAAAAACATGATTTGCAAATCAGGAGAGATCACATAAGAGCTTTTTTTCAGAGGTTTTGAGATAATAGGTTGGGCTAATTAAGTTCTTTTCTGCTTCAGTAGCTTTGGTTGCTCCTGGTGCATGCTGTCATTCCTGATTTTGCAGACGCTCAATGGCACACAAAAGAGAGTAGTGACTGTCCTTGGGTTTCATTACAGTTGTTTTGCGGAATCGTCAGGATGGAGTTAGGTTATCTTTGAACACAGATGGCGACCATATGCACCTTGTCCATAATAGCTATGTCATAGGAAGCAATCCTGAGTGCCACTTTAGGTACATATTGTATAACATAACTAACTATAATGCTACTAAACATAACTCACTAACAATGCTACTAAAAAACAGTTCACAGATGCAATCTATGCAGATGCATCTATCTATATAGGTAATAAATGGAAAGTAGTGTAAAATACACTTTGTCACAGAGTCTGGTTCTCTCACTGGATGACACAGCTAATGAAACCACTGAGGCAGCCTCCATTTCTGGGGATGCTTCTTACCTTTTTGTCTCACTGTCACAAACTATTACAACTTGAGCCATCGACCTTATGGATGTATGGTATTAAATCATAGGGTTTTGGAAACTTAGTAACTTAGTAGACTTAGAAACTTAGTAACTAACAATTACTATTACTAAGAGGGAATCTTAGTAACTAACAGTGTATTAATTTATAGATGAGAAATGGAGGCCAAAGTATGGGAAAAGGTGTATTCACAGGCATAGCTAGTACCAGAGTTTATGAGTGCCCGGTTCGAAGTGGGGATGAAGGTGGCATAAGACTACGATCTACTTAAACAGCTCAAAGTTTCTGCCTTATTTATGGTTTTTCTGGTTGAATATGGATGATAGGTCGTTGTATAAGAAATGCAGAGACTGATACAGACATATTTAAATCCATCCGCATATTTCTGAGCTATTCTTACCCTTAATCCTCCACCTCAAACATTGTACAAAGAAATGAATTGAGATGTAGTGCATAAAATATGTGATGTTATAGACAGTGCATGAATACCATCTGTCAGTAATTGCAAGTTCCTCGAATGGATTATCCCAGAGGGCATGTGGACACTTGTTTCGTTGCCTGAAGATACACTGGAGAGTAGAATGGCAATTACCTGTAAGAGCCATACATCTCATACCTAACGCCAACCCTGCAGGTGTATATGACTGTCAGCAAAGAGCAAGAACTGAGCTTGAGAACCAGCATCCTGGCTTCCTACCTCCTTCACCCTCGGACTGTGTAAGAATCGCTTTGAAGAGACTCATCATTAACCAGTGACTTCCTCATCCCAGTTTTTCATCCTTCTCCTTCTTATTCATTATATTAGCAGCTAAAATTTATTGAGTGTTTACTACATGTCAGAAGTTCACAATATTATCTCAGCAAATCTTCACAGAAATTCTGTGAGGTTAAGCAAAGCACACCAGGAGGCACTGGGATTTATACACGGACATTCTGAGTCTGGAGTATTTGTCCTTGATTGTTACATTATTCTGACTCTTCAAGATCATCTTTGGGCTCAGGAAAGTAGTCTTGGTAGTGAATTATGTTGGAAAGTTCAGTATTAAAGTGACACGATTAGCATTAAATCATGCGAGGGTTGCCAAACATGGTCTAGACAAAGTTGAAAATATGTCCATGCATTGCAGGTTAATATACTGATTTTTTTTTAATGTAGTTTTCAACTATTGAAAACCCTATTAAAATAAACTCCGTAAGTATAAAATCTAGTCCTTTTATTTTATTTATTTTTAAAATATTTTATTTATTTGACAGAGAGCGTGAGAGGACAGGAACAGGAAGGGGTCAGGGGAGAGGGAGAAGCCAGCCTCCCGCTGAGCAGGGAAACTGCTTAAGGGCTAGATCCCAGGACCCTGGGATCACGACCTGAGCTGAAGGCAGACTCTCAACTGACTATAACACCCAGGGGCCCCAAGGCCCCAAATCAAGTCCTTTTAAAAGGCATTATAACCCCAATGAAAATTTTAAAGTGATTATTATTTTTTTTTAAAGACTTTCTATTTTTCTTTCTTTCTTTGTTGGAGGGAGAGAGAGAGAGCGAGTGAGCAGGAGAGCAGACAGGAGGAAAAGCAGGCTCCCTGCTGAGCAAGGAGCCCAATGCAGGACTTGATCCCAGAATCCTGGGATCATGACCTGAGCTGAAAGCAGACAGTTAACCAACTGAGCCGCCCAGGTGTCCCAAAGTGATTGTTTTCCCTGCTGATGCTAACTCAGTACCCTGGAAAAGAGAAACCCAACTAGGATCAGACTTCCTACTGATTTACATATAAGCTATGAAATATAAAGTATTTTGATTAATTTTTATAATTTCAACATGAGAGATTTATTCAGATTGTGTCATTTTGACAGATTCTGTGGGAACTTATTAGCAAGCAGGACAAAACATTGGGACTTGCAGAACCTGTGCTGAGGAAACATGCTGCCAGCATCAAGAGAGCACAAAAGAAGTGCATCTCTCAAGAATGCGCATATGCAATAATGTCGGTAACTCCAATTCCCTGGCCTCACCCATTCTTAAATGCAAACATTTTGCAGTTATAGTTACACCCCAAATTACAGTGCTCTGAGCATCTGATTGTTTGGAAGTTTGGTCTTGTCAAGCATTTCTACTTTATGATTCCCTCCCAGAGAAGTGGGATATAGATGCTGCCATGTGTCAGCGCTGCTCCGGAGTCTCACTTCTGACCCTTCGTGTTTGCATGTTTTGCCTTCCTTTAGCTCCACAAGCTACTATCACTCTGTTGCCTGTGGGGCCAATATGTGCTTGCTTTCCATGAGTAGCTGATCTCAAACTGTCCATAGTTCTTACCCTGCATTCTGCAGACTTCTGTGCTGCCGCTGGCTTCTGCTGCTCCTCCTCCCCTGCATTCAGCAAGAGGGCTTCATCGGGTCCTCCTTTCTGCTGTCTTAAAGGGACTTGTTATGGGATGAATTGTGTCCCCCCCCCACCACCACCAAATTCACATTTTGGAGCCTAGATCCCCAGTACCTGCGAATGTGACTGTGTTTGGAGATAGGTCCTTCAAAGAGGTAATTAAGTTAAAATAGTGTCATTATAGTGGGTCCAAACCCAGTACGACTTGTGTCTTTATAAGAAGAGATTTGGACACAGACACACATACAGGGATAACTGCGTAAAGGACACAGGAAAAAGGCAGCCATCTGCAAGCCAAGTAGAGAGGGCTCAGAAAAAATAAACAAACCTGCCAACACCTTGATCTTGGACTTCTCTTCCACAAGGAGAAAATGGAATGGAAAGGAAAAGTGAATTGGGGTAAATCGGAGGGGGAGATGAACCATGAGAGACTGTGAACTCTGAGAAACAAACTGAGGGTTTTGGAGGGGAGTGGGGATGGGTGAGCCTGGTGGTGGGTATGAAGGAGGGCACGTATTGCATGGAGCGCTGGGTGTGGTGCATAAACAATGCATCTTGGAACACTGGAAAGATAAAATAAAATTTAAAAAAACAAAAAACAAATAGCAACAACAAAAAAGAAAATAAATTTTGATTTTAGGTCTCCCAGTCTGTGATATTTTATTAGAGCAGCCCTACCAAACAAAGACAGGGCTTCTCTGACAATGTTTGGGGGACCTAAGTGACACAGTACTTCCTCTTTACCTTGACTTCTTGGTCCTCAGAATACCCAAGAATTCTAAGTGGTGGGTAAATTGGGTGGGAAGGTCTAGATGTGAAGATCTAGAAAATTTAAAAAAAAGAAAGAAAGAAAGAAAAAGGAAAGGAAAGGAAAGGAAAAGAAAGAGAGTGTTCAGATTTGGCCTCATATAATAAGTACCCAGATCCTCTCTGTTCCTGTTCAGATCCTAGCCCTGCTGTTTCATCAGGCTCATTCTGCTAGACTCAAGCCAGTGTGCTGCTTTCCTGTCTCTCTTGTTTAACTGCATCACAGAATTCTGGAATTTATCAGAAACCTTGCTTTTGGTATAAAGCCCAAATATTGGACCAGATTCAAGATTTGTCCCATGGAGTATGAAAATCAGGGATATGGCTAGGCTCTTGAATATTCTACAACAGTTAATAATTGCCCAGGATGGACAATTAACATCCAGGGGCTGAGAGGACTTTTAGAAGACAGGGTTGTCTAACCCATTTTCCATTCTGTTTTCTCTCTGAGCCAGATTCAAATGCCATAGATATTAATGAGGTCAAATGGACCTTGCACAAAATTTGGCAGTAATCTCTATTACTAATTTGTAAGTAATGTTTCTCTCACACATTTTTCTTGAGTCCTCCCCCTCTCTAGTCCTCTAGTCAGTACAGATCTTGAATCCATAAATGATCTCTCATCAGTCTGCTCTAATTCTCTCCAACTAGTCACAAATACTATGAAATATACATATTTATAAACAGAAACATATATATATATAAAGAGAGAGAGTTTAGAGAAACATCAGGGCTAGAAATACAAATTTCAGAGAGATGAAAAATCCATATTTTCATAGCTTGTATAATATCATGTACAAATAGGTATAGGTTTTGTCATGCTTAAATCATATATATATATATATATATATATATATATCAGATATACATATCTGATTTAAGAAGGGATTATATAATCAAAAATAAAAATTTAAGTATTACTCTGAATATTTAGAATGAATTTAGAATATTAAAGTGCATAATTATGGGGTGCCTGGGTGGCTCAGTCAGTTAAGTGTCTGCTTGTGGCTCAGGTCATGATCCCAGGGTCCTGGGATCAAGCCCCACATCAGTCTTCCTGCTTGGTGGGGAGTCTGCTTCTCCCTCTGGCCCTCCCACTCTCTCTCTCTGTCAAATAAAAAAAAAAAAATCTTTAAAATGCATAGTTATTTAGGAATTACTTAGAATCCACACTAATTATAATTTTAGGTATTAAATAAAATACCTCAAACATCTTAAAATCCAGAAAAACAATATTTTTATTAATTAACCATCTCTATTATATCCACCCCCCATGTTTGACTATACACTCTTTAATCACATATTCATATGACAATAATTTTGGACTATTCTTTAATATGGGAAAGGAAGTGTAATTTTCCTCTAATATTGTTAAGGAAATTGGAAAATTACTTAGAAAGATTTCCTTCAGCTTCATCAGCTTTTTTTTTTTTTTAAGATATTATTTATTTGAGAGAGAGAGCATGAATTGGGGGAGGGAGAGGGAAAAGTAAAGGGGGAGGGAGAGAGAGAGAGAATTTGAAATAGACTCTGCTCTGAGCATGGAGTCCCATGCAGCTGATCTCACCACCAAGCACAAGATCATAACCTAAGCCCAAACCAAGAGTCAGACACTTAACCAACTGAGCCACCCATGGTACTCCAAGCTTCGCCAGCTATTATTGGTAATTTTCAGAATTGTTTTTTTTTTTCAATATTTATTTATTTACTTATTTATTTATTTGACAGATAGAAAGATCATAATTAGGCGGTGGGGGGGGCAGAGGTGGGGAGCAGACTCCCCGCTGAGCAGAGAGCCTGATGCAGGGCTCCATCCCAGGACCTTGGGACCATGACCTGAGCTGAAGGCAGAGGTTTAAGCCACTGAGCCACCCAGGTGCCCCAAGAATTGCTTTTACATATGGAAAAATCTCAAATGTTTTTTCATATTTGAGTTACATCAGAGCATTTCATGTTTTCATTTGCACTGATTTATTCTTTCCCCAATGTATATTTATTTAGTGTTTTGTTTTGCCCTGTAGTACATACAGGCTGGGAAACCATGGCTCACAAATCAAATATGTTGCCCGATTTTGAGTGACTCACAAAATAAGAATGTTTTTTATACTTTGAAATGACAAAAAATTTAAAAATATTAATATTCTGCAACACGTAAAAATTATATGATATTCAAATTTCAGTGTCTACAACTGGTGTCACTGGAACACAGCCAAGTTTGTTTATTTGCATATTGTCTACAGATGTTTTCACATTACACTTGCTATATAGCTCATGAAGCATGAAACATTTACTACGTTACACTTTACAGAAAATTCAGTGGACCCATTGTCTAGGATATAGCCATAAAGAAACAACCAATTAAACTGATAATGACCATATCCCTGTCACAATATCAAATCCAGTCATTTTTAAAGAGGTCAAAATACTTCATCTATTTTTCATTAATTCTCAATATCCTAAGCAGCCCATTTTGTTCATATTTCAGCATTATAAATGGGGACAGAGAATAACTTGGCCAAAGTCACCAGCAGGTGGAAGAGTATTGCTCTGGATAGAACACAGATCTTAAGATCCTTAGAACAACACTCACTATTCCTCTGCAGTGGCTTATTATATATGCTCTTCGAATTAACAACATTTCATTAACCAATTGGTTGTTGATGCCCTTATTGTAAGCAATAGATCATGTATTTTATATTATCTATGTCATTGACAGTGTTATGCATTTGTATGATTCATTGCTTTTCATTAACTAGATTATTAAACAAAATGCAATTCTTCTACTTGAAATTTGTGTTAGCTTTTAATGAAGTACTTCAATAGGATATGAAAAATTCATTGTTGGAATTCACTTCTTGAAGTCAGAATAATCTCTATTGATTTCATTAAACATTTTTAAAGCTTTTGTTTCCTATTCTATTAATGAATTTTGTCATTTAAGAAATTTAAGTATAACAAAATAGATGTCTTTCATGTAAGTTCAAATCAGAAATCTTACTTGTATTTTTGAAATAGTCCAAGATGTGTTTAAACTGCAGGTAAATGGTATTTTTCCAATGAAATGTTCCTAAATCTTAGCTGGATTTTAGTCCCTCTACCACAATCAACAAAATATAAATTCAAAATGTGAAATCAAATTATAGTAGTCCCCCATTATCCATGGGGGATATGTTCCAAGACTCCCAGTGGATGTCAGAAATCATGGATAGCACTAAATTCTGTATATGCCATGTTTTTACCTATGCATGCATACCTATAGTACAGTTTAATTTATAAGTTAGGCACGGTAAGAGAGTAACATAACAGAATTAACTAATAATAAAATAGAACAATGATAACAATGTGCTGATATCAAAGTTATTGTGAATATGGTTTCTCGCTCACAAATTTTCTTAATGTACCATTTTCACTCTTCTTGTGATGATGTGTGATGACAAAATACCTGTGTGATGAGATGAAGTGAGCTGAATGTCACAGGCATTGTCAAGTAGCATTAACCTACTTTTGACCTTCTGATAATATGTCAGAAGGCAGATGATCTGCTTTGAGGCCACTATTAACCCCAGAAAACTGAAACCAGAGAAAGCAAAACTGCGGATAAGAGGGAGGTTACTCTTAGATAATTTGCCTTATAATTTCAGGCTTTTTCCCCTTAGCTATAGCCCCAAAGTGTGCTTGGCTACTCCAGGAACCTCTGATAAAACAGAAATTATAGAAGAAACCATAGTGGAAAGACCGAGAGTTATCTGGTAATGGTTAAAATATTTTCCCTTTGCAAATTTTACAAAAGCCATATGACCATGTGATTATATTGCTGTGTCTCTGTCACTGTCTGGGAAGAGGATCCCATATAAATTCACCCCTGAAAGGGAAGGATTATAAAAATGCCCGAGAATATATTCCAATGTCTTAAGATGGTTTAGATACTTAAGATAGTTTAGAAGAGATGGAGTCAGAGAAAGAGATTTAGAAGGACAAGTCAGTGATAAGAATAAGCTCAGGTAAGCATGAGGTACCACAATGCTAAAAGAAGAGAATGCTTCATGAAGGGTGGAGGTATCAACTACATCATGGGCAGGCTACAGGCATGAGTAGTATTTGAAATAGGATTTGGGGAATGGATAGAGTTCATAAAAACTAAATTTAATCTAAAACATTCTGACTAGTTTCTTCTACTCAACCATAAATCTTTTCAACTTTATATTTATATGTAATCATATTATGCATTTAAAGATGAAAAATCTTAGCATGATAGGTACATTTGTGTATTTGTACATTAAACCAATTCAAAGAAACCATGCAACTTTTCTGATCAAAGTATATTATTTATTTATAATTAACTATAATAAAATCAGAAAACACTATGTGAAAGCAGGATCTTAAGTTACATAAGGAGTTTACCAGTGAAACTATTATAGATAAACACAAATAGGCCATGGTGGTTAAACCTCGCAGAGACTACTGAAATATATTAAATATAAGGTAGTCTTCGGTCCACCACTGTCAGCAGAATATAATGTTTAAGTATGGTAATCCATTTCTAGCACTACTTGCTAATTCAACCTTCATGTAATTATTATTAAATAGAGAAGAAAGATTGCAAATGAGAACTGTGAGCGCTTGAGTCCACATATATTAACTATCAAGACTGAGAATTCTTTGTTTCATGACATTCTTACCCAAGAAGATATGACTTTAGTAAATAAATTTATTGTTTCCTTCAAAAAATTCCTTACAACTGATTTACTTAAATTAAGCATGTAAATAACTGAACAAAAATATCTGGGCAAATAAGTTTCCTACCAGCACAAATTTGGTCACCTGGGCTAAGAGCTTGCTGGTTCAATTATGAAGACCCACCTTAATCCCTTATTCTACCATCAAAACTAAACTGTGTGCTTTGGTGAGGGCTGTGAAGTGTGTAAACCGTGCGATTCACAGACCTGTACCCCTGAGGATAAAAATATATCATATGTTTTTAAAAAAATAATAAAAAAAAGAAATAGTGTAGTTTAGATAGAATTTAATGATATATATTTTTTCTTACTTTAACAATACATTATGTTTTAGATTTAAAAACAAAAAACAAAAAACAGAAAACAAAAAACTAAACTATTGTGTCACAAATCCCAGTCAGTTCCCTGCTACTATGGACTGCATATTTGTATCCCCTACACCAACCTCAATTTGTATGTTGAAACCCTAACCTCTAATAAGATGGTGTTGGAAGGTAGGGTTTTTGGGAGGTGATTAGGCCAGGACAGTGGAGGCTTCATGTTGGGATTAGTGCCAACTTGCTTCCTCTTCCTGCTCTCTGCACATGGGGGATGCAAGAAGTCAGCAGTCTGCAACCCCAAAGAGGACTCTGTCCAGAGCTGGACAATATGGGCACACTTCTCCTGAACATCCAGCCTCCATGACTATGAGAAATAAATCATTTCAGCCAGAGAGTCTGTGGTCATTTGTTAGAGCATCCCAAGTGGATTAAGACACACACCTGGAAATATCTAGCCTAATCCACTTGATTCCAGTTGTCAAGACTTTATAAATTTCTTTTCTGACCTCTTACTCCTCTTTTTAATCAAACAAATGTTATCCCTATTGTAGTAAGTTTAATGAACTCAGCATTGCTTGATCAACAGATTATGCTGGTGGTCTTGTTGTGGAGTCAGGAGCCAATAATCTGGTGAGAAATCAAATGTGCAATATCCCACTTTATCCTTAAACTCAAAAGGGTTATCTCTCTAAATTAACCTTAAACCTTACAGTTATTACATAAGCTATGCCTTGGTGACAATGAGCAATTCAGGAACCAATTCCTAATGACCTTCAACTTCTCTTCATGGTAGAGTCAACAACCACTCTCCTTGGACATTTAACTGAGAGAAATTCTTTTCTCCTCTTGCTAACTTAATAGGAAGTGATCTATGTGCAAATGGTATTTCTTCATTAAAAGCTCCTCTTTTAGGCCCTTTCTCCAACTCCCTGAGGTCTCTTCTCTTAAGTAGGTCACAGTTAATTTGCATACTGACTTACCAGTATCCTTGTGTCTACACCAAATTCAAATTGAAGATTTCTTTGAGGTGCTGTACTCCTTGTGTATAAATATGTATTCAGTAAATCCATCAAACTCAGATTATTCCACCAACCCCCTAATAACCAAGATTTTATAATCCCCTTTAATACCAAAAGCTAAAGAAAGTCTAAAACCAAAAGTCAAAAGCTTAGCAGCAGAAAGGTTCTCATTCCCTGTACCAGTCCTTAAAATACTCTTCATTACACTGTGTATGAGAAGATATACAACTTTCATGTATA
Source organism: Mustela erminea (assembly GCF_009829155.1). Lineage (NCBI taxonomy): Eukaryota > Metazoa > Chordata > Mammalia > Carnivora > Mustelidae > Mustela > Mustela erminea. Next base: position 82,256,188 of record NC_045628.1, read on the forward strand.
TGGTTATTTCTCATATGCCTGTGGAACCAAACTTACATACAATCTTACTTTTTGGCCCCACTTGAGGCTCTGTATTTTCCAGTTGTAGATTTCTGTCCTGCATTCCTGACTGTCACTAGATACCTATTTACAATTTTATTAGAAGTTCAGCAATATACCTGGACATTAGGTCTTAGGGGTTTGCCAAAACATCCTCCTACTTTAAGTAGGAGGCCTTAACCAGAATCTTAAGAAGCTTAAATTTCCCTGTAATTCTACTCTTATTCAGTACATGATATTCTGCTATGTTCTAGAGAAGAGTTGATTTCCAAGAAGGTTTGAAAGGTTATACCTTTTTATTTATTTATTATTTATTTATTAATATTTTAATTTTTTTAATGTTAAGTTAGCAACTGTATAGTACATAGTTGTTTTTGATGTAGTGTTTGGTGATTCATTAGTTAAGTATAACATCAAGTGCTCATCAGTTAAGTATAACATCAAGTGCTCATCATAGCACATGCCCTCCTCCATATCCATCACCCTGTTACCCCCTGGTCCCCTTCCTCCTTCCTCTGAAACCCCCAGGTATTTTCTTGGAGTCCATAGTCTCTCATGGTTCATCTCCCTCCCTGATTTCTCCCCATTTGGATTTCCGTCCCTTTCCTTAGGGTTCTCTGTGCTTTTGCTTATGTTCTACATATGAGTGAAACCATATGATAATTGTCTTTCTCTGTGTGGCTTACTTCACTTAACATAATCCCCTCCAGTTCCATCTGTATTGATGCAAATAGTGGGTATTCATCATTTCTGATGATGAATAATAAATATTCCATTGTGTATATGTACCACATCATCTTTATCCATTCATCTGTTGAAGGGCATCTCAGCTCTCTCCACAGTTTAGCTATTGTGGACAGCACTGATATGAACATTGGGGCACACGTGTCCCTTCTTTTCACTATGCCTGTATCTTTGGGGTAAATACCTAGTAGTGCAATTCCTGGGTGATAGGGTAGCTCTATTCTTAACATCTTGAGGAACCTCTGTATTGTTTTCCAGAGTGACTGTACTAGATTGCATTCCCACCAACAGTGTAAGAGGGTTTATCTTTCTCCACATCCTTGCCAACATTTGTTGTTTCCTGTTTTTTTTTTTTTAATTTTTGCCATTCTAACTGATATAAGGTGGTATCTCACTGTGGTTTTGATTTGTATTTCCCTGATAGCTAGTAATGTTGAGCATTTTTTTTTTTTCATGTGTCTGTTAGTCATATGTATGTCTTTTTTGGAGAAGTGTCTGTTCATATCTTCTGCCCATTTTTTGACTGGGTTATTAGTTTTTTGAGTTTCAGTTTGAGAATTTCTTTATAAATCTTGGGTATCCTTAGTGTCATTTGCAAATATCGTCTTCCATTCAGTGAGCTGCCTCTTAGTTTTGTTGACAGTTTCCTTTGCTGTGCAGAAGCTTTTAAACTTGATGAAGTCCCAAAAGTTCATTTTTGCTTTTGTTTCACTTGCCTTTGGAGAAGTGTCTTGAAAGAAGTTACTGTGGCCGCTGTCGAAGAGGTTACTACCTACATTCTCCTCTAGGATTCTGATGGATTCCTATCTCACATTGAGGTCTTTCATCCATTTTGAGTTTTCTTTGTGTATGGTGTAAGGGAATGGTCCAGTTTCATTCTTCTATATGTAGCTGTTCAATAGCTTTGGACAGCTACATATACTATACTTTATACTATAAAGTTTTCATTAAAAACTTTAAAAAGTTTTTAATGAAAAGTTACAGACCAGGTGCATTATTTCAGGTAGATTTATCTAAAGAAGGTAAATCCCTTTTTCTCAACTGACTATAACCCTTTAACCTTTATAAAAGTCTCTTAAGCCAATAGCTAAAGAACATTTAAAAAGGTCCCTAGGTCTCACTAACTACCACAAAAAAAAAAAAAAAAAAAGGATTCCTAGTGTTTTTGAAATTGTCACACCTCTATATTGTTCAACCAAGCCTTCACTTATTGACTTTTTTGGGAAATTAAATATACACAGGCATTTTGCAATTTAAAATTAGTTTTTCAACTACCCCTTCCCTGCCTACCTAAGTATCATAAGATTTTCCAGCTACTCATGTTGGGTAGTCTGGAGAAGCCTTTGTGTGATCTGTTAGCTTTATAGGAAACATCTGAATCAATAGCTTACCACAGCTTTCTTCTTCCCTCAGGAGCAAAAGACAACCTACCTCACTCAAGCGAAATAAAAGAATCAGCTAAGCTAGCGCATCTTCTGCCCACTTGATCCTTGGTTTCAGTTTTATATCTAATGGTCCCTTATGCTATGCAAATTTTGTTGCAGATAATTCACAACATTTCTCAGGCTTATCTCCGGTGAAATTCTCCCATACTTCCTCATATACTTCTGTTGACTGTTGTAGTACATTTAATCCTGTTACTCCTCCATGACTAGAAGAGGAAACTTATGACTGCTTAGTCTCTACCTAGGAACTATATCCCAGATTTATTAGACACTTCTTCCCCAGAAAATCTAGACTCATCCGGATTTATCTAATTGTAGATGAACTATATTTTAAGGCTGAAACAGAAAACTATCAACTGATCCCATTCTAGATGCCAAAATATGATAAATGGCATTAATTCATTAATTCATTTCACTCAGCAGAGCTTGCCAGTTAGTTAGAGATGAGGGTTAATTAATATATATACTGATGGGAGTGAATTAGTCCAAGATTTGAGGTGTTTTTGGAAATAAAAAAAAATTACCATGCTCATCAAGAACCCTAATAAAGAAGACCAAAAATTTAAAAAATATTTAAATACTTTAATGTTTTCTTACTAGATAATAATTTTAAACATAAATTCTTATACCAAAAAGGAACATGAAAGCAATGAAATGCTATGACTGATCATTATGGTGAATAATAGTCCCTAGAAACATCTTTGCCCTGTGATGCCCCAAAAGCCATGTAGTTAGTGAAGTTCATAGTGTAGTTAGTAAATTCAGGAGCATTTCATGATGATTTCCTGAGGCTCTGGAGAACCTCAAGTGGAATTTTAACAACAAAAAAAAAATTTTTTTTTACATGAACTTGACCACCACTGAAAGGACACATTTCTTAATGTATTTTATAAACAATGCTAGTGAAGATTTACTAACATTGCATGTTTCATCTGTCACCAGCATAATACAGACCAAAGTATAAAAAGTGCAAAATAGATAAAAGCCCAAGTTTCAGCAACCTTTTGTATACCTCCAAGTGACAAGTACCCATTCGATAAATCTTAAATATATTCTGTTCAATGGCCACTTATTTTGGAGAATGAATTGAAAATTTCCCTTGCTGGAGACTTGCAGTTCAATAGTAACAAAAATATTACTTGATTTTGTGTTCTCAGGCTGGAGAATTCTAACCCTTCTTTAAAGTTATTTTACCAGAACTTTCATTAAAAAGAACATTCTATTTCTAGCCTTTCTGAGTAGGTGTTTTAGGTATATTCTTATATACAGCATATACTTGCATCTTGTTTTGTGAGCCATACATTTTTTTCTTTAATAAATGTTAAGCCCATTCATATTTAAAAAAAAAAAAAAAAAGAACATTCTCAGAAACTTTACTTCTTATATCAGATTCAATATTTAAGAAAAAAAAAAAGTGGGATTCAGCTACTAAAAAAGGAAGGCTCTTAGAGAATCCTTAAAAATTTCATAACCTAAGGGAATTCCTATGGCCTTATTGGCAAAATTACTAATTTCTTTGGGGTTCACTGACTCTGCTCTTATGCATGAGTAACTGGTTAGCCTACATACTCATCCAGGAATATCACTTCTAATTGTAGGCTCTAACCTATTTTAAGCAGACATGGTCAAATGCCACAAGGAATTTACGTGAGATACCCAAACTTATAATCCACAAATATGAGCATACTTTCATTATAATCTTAAAAACATTTGCATAACCCTAAATCTGGAGAATGGGTGTTCTGAAAGAGACATGAGAAGAAACCTTAAACTCCAGTGGAGAAATTCTCATCATGTAGTGTTAACAGCTAGCACAGCAGTAAACCTCCAGTGCACTGATCCTCAGATCACTCTTTCAATTGAGACATAAATAACCTTTGAATCCCTGGAGAGCAACCTCAATCAGAGATTTCAAGATGATGATTTTTAGTATTATTTTGGTTTCAAGTAGTCTTTTAGAGGGGATGGATTCCAACAAGACCCTTGAATCAAGGAAACAACAGTATGAAACAGATGTTCTATACCTAAGACCTATGGAATGAGATCTAAATGACCAGAGCTCCAGATGCTCCAGCTTTAATCTTCATGTTTTTGCTCTTTATTTTCTTAGTTATTTTTCTCCCTCTCCTGCTGGGATCTGTGTGTCTGTGTGTGTCTCTGTGTGTTTATGTGTGTGTGTGTGAGAGAGAGAGAAAGACAGAGAGAAAGAGAGTTTTATTGAGATATAAGTCACACACTGCACACATCACCAATTTAAAGTGTATATAAAACAATTATTTTTAGTATATTTGTACAATTGTGCAATTATTCCCACAATTAGTTTTGGAACATTTTCATCATTTTCAGAGGAACCTTGTACAGATTTGAAGTCACTCCTTTTTTTTCCCTCACCACAAGTTCCAGCCCTAAATAACCAATAATTTATTTCATGTCTAGGGGTGCCTGGGTGGCACAGTGGGTTAAAGCCTCTGCCTTTGACTCAGGTCATGATCCCAGGGTCCTGGGATCAAGCCCCACATTGGGCCTTCTGCTTCGCAGGGAGCCTGCTTCCACCTTTCTCTCTGCCTGCCTCTCTGCCTACTTGTGATCTGTCTGTCAAATAAATAAATTAAATCTTAAAAAAAAAAAATCTACTTAATGTCTATTCCAGACACCTCATATAAGTAGAATCATGGAGTATGTGGACTTCTCTGATACACTTCTTTCACTTAACTTAATGTTTTCAAGATTCATCCATGTTCCTGTATCAGTATTTCATTCCTTTTTACTGCTGAATACAATTACATTTTACAACTATACCACATTTTGTTTCTCCATTAATCAGTTGATAGACATTTGAATTGTTTTCACTTGGCTGTTATGAAAAATAGTGTACAGTGATAATTTGCATACAAGTTTTTATGTGAACATGAGTATTCATTTCTCTGGATATAAACCTAAGAGTAGAATTGATGAATCATGTAGTAATTCTGTGTTTAACATTTTGAGGAACCATCAGCTATTTTACAGCCCCACCAGCAGTACATAAGGGTTCTGATTTCTCTGCGTCCTCATCAACCTTGTTGATATCCTTATTTTTTATTACAGCCATACCAGCAGGGTTGAAGTGGTATGTTATGATTTTGATTTTAACTTACTGCATGGATAATAATATTAAGCAACATTTTTATGCTTATTGGGCATTTGTGTATCTTTTGTGAAGAGATGTCTTTTTAGATTATTGAACCATTATTTAATTGGATTATTTATTTTTTATTGTTGAATTGTACATGTTCTTTATATAGTCTACTTAAATGTCCCTTAGCAGATTTGCAAATATGTTTTACTCATTCTTTGGACCCTTTTTATTTTCTTCATGGTATCCTTTGAAGCACAGAAGTTTTAAATTTTGATAAATTTGTCAATTTTTCTTTTCTACTTTTACTTTAGTGTCATATCTAAGAAGATTTTGCCCAGCTTAAGTTCACAGAGATTTACTCCTATATTTTCTTCTAAGTGTTTTATAGTTTTAGATTTTATATTTAGGTATATGATTCATTTTTATTTAAAATTTGTGTATGATGTGAAGAAATTTAACTTCATTCTTTTGTATATGACTATATATACACACACATATATGTGTGTGTATATATCTGTGTGTGTGTGTATATATGTATATATGATAGATGTTCTACCATCATTTGTCAAAAAGAATATTTTTTTCTCATTGAACTGTCTTGCTACTCTTATTAAACTGACCATAGAAAAGAAATCAACTGACTGTAAATGTGAAGGTTAATTTCTGAAATCTTAATTCTTTTTTCTTTGTCAATGTGGAGGCCAAGAAAAACAAGGCTGTATCCACTTTGAGTTTTAGGATTGACATAAGCACAACCATCTTAGCTTCTGCAGCCATCTCAGACCCCTGTACCCAAGGGCTGAACTTTCCCTTCCTTTCCTTTAGTTCTAAGGACCCCCACCCTGCTTTAGTAAAAAGAACCCTCATACTGTTTTAGTTCCAGAGAACCCCACCCTGCTTTAGTAACAAGAACCCCAACTCTGCTTTGGCTCCAGAGACCCCCTATCCTGCTTTAGTAACAGGAAGCCTCACCCTGCTTTAGTTCCAGAAACCCCCACCCTGCTTTAGTAACAGGAACCCATACATACCCCTGCCTTAACTAAGGTCGGGGTCCAAGTCCCTACTCTGATGTGTTGGGTATACTCGGGCCCAAGCTTAAGCTTGTTAAAATAAACCCTCGTGTGATTACATCAGTGTTGGCTCCTTGGTGGTCTCTTGGACATGAAAACTCAGGTACAACAGTCTACATTTCTGTCCTTTGTTAATACCAGACTACTTTTTTTTTTTTTTTGTATCAGACTATCTTGATTACTATAGCTTTGTTGTAAATCCTGAAATCAACAAGTGTGAGTACTCTGTTCTTTTTTGATGTTGTTTTGGCTAGTTTGTATGCCTTGCCTTCCCATATGTATTTAGAATCAGCTTGTCAATTTCTGAAAATTAGCTACCTGGGTTTTTGATAACGATTACATTGATCATTAGATGCACTTGGAGAATCTTACCATGTTAGCAATAAGCCTTGTGATCTATGAACATGAGGTTTCTTTCCATTTATTTATTTATTTAATTCTTTCAACAGTATTTTTTACTTTTCAGAACATATGTTTTGAACTTATCTTGTTAAATTATTTTATTCTTTTGATGCTAGTGAAAATGGGATTGTCTTCTTAAGTTCACTTTCACATTATTTATTGTTGGTATATAGAAATATGACTAATTTTTATGTTTTGATCCTTTATTCTGTGTATTTGTTTCTTATTTATGCTGTACCAAATTACCATGCACTTAGAAGCTTAAAAGAATACAAATTCATGCTTTCATAGTTCTAGAAGTAAGAACTCAAAATAGGTCTGCAGGACTGCCCTCCACCTGGAGGGTCTAAGGAAGAATTTTTTTCTTCGTCATTTTCAGCTTACAGGTCACTTACATTTCTTGGCTCATAGGCCTTCTTCTCACTTCTGAACTGTTAGGTCCGTAATCAAAGGAGTGAGACTGATACAAAGTGAAGGTCAAGCAAAGCTTTATTTTGTGCCAAGCATCGAGAATCAAACCGATCTTTTGGGGCTGCCTCTTACAGAGAGGGTGACCCCTCCCAGCTTCACAGACTAGCTTTTAGAGAGCAAAGGCCATGTGGTTGAGCCTGGCCACATACAGGTGGCCAGTGAGATTGTAACACACAGAGAAAACTGCACAGTTATGCTAGGTCACACGTGGGTGGCCAATTGAATTACAATTCACTCCATAGTAGCTATTTGAACTAGCCTATCACCTTGGTCAGAATTGGTGCCCAAAAGGCGGGGCCCACACTCCCTGGTACCTGGGGAGACAATATGTGTGCCCCACTGATTGGATGTCTCCACCTGGCCCGACTCATCCCTGCATTCAGGCTCTGTTATCTCCACCTGACCTGACCCGCCCTTGTATTTGGGCTCTTCTATAAGGGCTCCTCGACCATATTTTACTGGCTTCCCAGATTTGCTTTTAAGTGAGTTCCCCTGGGGGGTGGGGTTCAGTTTAAGTTTTATTGCATAAACAACAAAATCACTGTTTAACCGGATGGAGTCGCTCTGGCTAAATAAGCCCTTACATAAACCAGTAACCATCTTCTCTCCCCTTTCTGAGTTTGTTTCCATCCCCATATCTTTCTGATTATGGCCTTTTAGATTCCTCTTATAAGGAACCTTATGATTATGTTGGGTTCACCTGGATAATCCAGGATACTTTCCCATTTCAAGATCTTTAACCTTATATGCAAAGTTTCTTTTACTATATAAGGTAACATATTTTGTGGGTTTTGAAGTTACAGAAATTCTTGGGAGACCTTATTCGGCCTATCACAGCCTGCAACCTTATTAAAACTGTTTGCTGTTTATAGTGTTTCATCTATATATCGTCAACATATATAGATATGCCCATATTTCAGTAAGGACTTAAACATTTTTTTCTATAACAAATTTTTCTACATAAATTTTTAATTGTCCATAACGCATATCCTTTGTTTGAAGAGTTAATGAAAAGCAAATAGATAAAAAAATTACAAGAAACGTAACTTGGATAAAACACAGTTGGATAAGTATCATCTATAGAAATTTTAGTATATTCTTTTAAAAAATGTTAAGTAGGAGAACCTAATATGTTCTGAATATCTTTCCTCTAACTGAACAGTAAGATGAGAATCGTTATGGTATAATCGATTCTTAAAAGAGTTCTTGTGATTTCTGAGAGATGTCAGATACTATACAGTGATATTTTTTCTTCTTAGAGTAATTCTATTTTATTTATTTTTAAAATGTGTAAAATTGTATACATAGATTATGGAGAAATTTATCTCTTTGTATCCTAAATGAAGCAAAAGAAAACTTTGATAGGATTTCACCATTGGACAGAAGATTTCAGTGGATTTTGACCATTAATGTTAGTAAAATCAACCAAAGTTGCTAACCACTTTTCAAGTTAAAAAAGTCTGAATTATTGCCCAGAAGGAGAATGACTAACAAATGCAAATATCCTACTTGAGATCCTTTTCTTTTTCTTTTGTAAATGTGTATGCCTCTATAAATAGATTACAGAAAAACTTGTCTCTTTGTATCCTAAATGAAGCAAAAGAAAACTGATGAGATTTCACCATTGGGTAGAGGTTATAATTGGATTTTATCTTGGGCAAGAATATAATTGAATTTCAACATGTGCCCACAATTTTTGCCCCAGGAAACATAATTAAATGGGCCAGAACTTCTCCATCTCCATTTCTATAACAGTAGGCTGGCAGAACCTCTGGAACCCCTTTGTATAGCCAGGGTCTTCCCTTTGTTGTCATTTATCCCCATCTGCTAAGGACCTGCTCTGGGAAAGATAGTATTCAGATTATTAGGCGCCCCTTTTCAGGCATAGTGCTGAAAAACATACATATCACATTAAAATACCGTTCATCGTCACATTTGATAAACAATAAGAGAAATGAAAAGAATTTTGTTCAGTCTTCATCACTTGGTTTCCTTAAAATTTTCATTTTATTTAATAGAAACACCACGATTTGAGCATGCCAACGAAAGGCAGCCCTTAAGACACAGTGTGGAGTCTCACTGTGTGAGACCTGGAGCATCTCCAGAGAAAACAGAGATGAAGCAAGGGTCAACAGAGCCTCCATCAGCCTTTCCCAATTTTATTTAAACACATACATGATTTGTACCCTCATGATAAGTATAAATGTTCACATCCACTTGGAGATTTAAGATGCTTCTCTACTTCCATTGAGAATGACTACTCCAAATGAAGCAAACAAGGAAAGTTGCCAGGGAAAAGACAGAGGAACAAAATAAAGGAGGAGAGATAGAAGGAAGAAAAAACGGAGAGAGAAAGAAGTGAATGGTGTCAAACAGAAAACTTAGAAAATAAAATGGTTGATATGAAGAGAGATCAAATAAGGGTAAAAGAGTAACAGATTCAGAGGAATTTTAGAAAAGCTAGTTGGAGTTATGAGATACTGAATTAGAGAAAACTAAAATCAGGTTAAGAAGCAGACATATTTCTCAGCAAGGGGTGCTTGCTTTTCAAGGTATCTGTCTTCCTTCAGGCTGCTATAACAAGATCCCATAGACTGATTGGCTTAAATAACAAATGTTCTCTTCTCATAGTTCTCAGAGAATGTCATGTCCAAGAACAAGGTGCTGGGAGATTTGGCATCAGGTGAGAACTCTCCTCCTGATTTGCAGATGTCTGGTTTCTTGCTGTATCCCCCCTGGTGGAGAGATGGAGGGGTTCTAGGCTCTTCTTGGCATATGGGGACTAATCCCATCAAAGCAACCCCACTCTCAGGGCCTTGTCGAACCTTAATTACTTCACAAAATCCCCATCTTCAAATACCATTACTTTTGGGATTAGGGCTTCAAGACATTGGTATTGATAGGCCACAAACTTCATAGCAATGTCCAAAGTAGATAGTGATGTGGGAAACAAAGGCAAAAGAAAAAGATTAAATTTCCTTACTACTTACAACCCACTGACAAGTCTTTCAAAGAGGCAGAGTGACTTTCCTCTAGGAACTCAGCTGCCTCAATGTTGACACTTTGCTAAGAGTAAAAGGCAATCTTGACCACCTGACACAGGATCCTGTGAGTCTATTTTAAACATACAGAAATTCCTTTGGAAATTCCCTTTGTCTCTACATCCAAGACATATGTTAGTAATAATCCTCCAAGGGTATGCCCCCCCTGATACATATCGGAAGGGTCTCATGACCGAGTTTTTACCAATTAGTAATAAATGACCTTTTCCTAACAATAGATAGGCCCCTCAGGGTCCTAGAAACCTTGTTTCCAATATACCTTGGAGATTCATGCTATCCCTATCCCCATCCTAAGTTGAAAGTATATAATCAGTCTCTCCTCACAACCCCAGTGCAGCTCTTCCCGCTGACAGGTCTTGTCCCTGTGCCTTACTGAAACCACCTTTTTGCACAGGTGACATTTCAGGAATTCTTTCTTGACCATTTGCTCTGAATCCTGACATTTCCACATCAGATAGCTTCTCTGTCACATCACAAATTTACTGAAGATGCCAGAACTTTTCCTAAAGGTAAATTTGCACAAATTATGACTTACTAATCTTCACTGTCAATAAGAAAAAGAAAAGTATTAATTGGACACTAATTCTCTAGGTACTTTTATCTCAAACAATTTCAAGTTCCTGGAACCATAAGTTTTATATTTTATCCTTCAGATTAGAAGTTCTTTAGGATTATTTCTGCTCAGTAGTATAGGAGGATACTTTCAATTTGGTTTCTCAGAAGCCTAGGAAAAAAATGACAGTGCTTTGATATGATCAGTAGTAACAGCGGTTTATCATCAATGTTGATATCATGGACCATAAAGTAATCTATCCAGTTAACTAAGCCTAGTTAAACCTACTACATTTATTTATAGGTATTAACAAATGTCTAAAGATCTAATAAATAAGGTATTATCACAATTTTAGAAAATATTAAATCCAAATCTAACAAATCTAAAAAGTATAGATCTAATGAGCAATGCATATTTTGTATATAATTTTAATGTTAATATATAATATATAACACATGATATATGATATGTTGTCTGGTATTAATATATAAAATTTTAAATTTTAAATACTAATATTTAAATATCAAGTGATTAAAGAATAACACGACACATCTAAGCTAATTAAAAGCTCAGCTTAAGGGGCACCTGTGTGGCTCAGTGGGTTAAGCCCCTGCCTTCAGCTCAGGTCATGATCCCAGGGTCCTGGGATTGAGTCCCGCATCGGGCTCTCTGCTCAGCAGGGGGCCTGCATCTCTCTCTCTCTCTCTGTCTGCCTCTCTGCCTACTTGTGATCTCTCTCTCTCTCTCTGTCAAATAAATAAATAAAATATTTTTTAAAAAAAAGAAAAAAAAGCTCAGCTTAAAAAAGCAAAATTGATATATTAAATATAAGGATTTGAAAAGAAGAGTGAATTATTTTACTCCAGAAATTGCATCTTTCTTTAGAGGGATGTATTCTTCTCTATCCCTGAGACTGTGAGCAATTTTTCAGCAAGCGAAGCCAGTCTTTAAAAATATGGGTTTGAGATGGTAATTGCTAAACAGTTCACTGTATCAGGGAAAGTTGGGTTTTATTTAGATCTTTCTAGATAATTAAGCAAGAATCTAGACCTAAAGTTCCCTCTGAAAAAGTAATCTAAATTACATTTTGCCAAACTGGGGGGAAAAAAGTGCATTTTGTATGGTGAGAGATAACTTTTTTCCATGAAGTTTAAGCCAATTTGACATTGAAAACTACTAGAAAAAGACTGGATCATAGTATTTATTTTAATGGAAATACAGAAAGGCCAGTGGTTTCTGAAATTAATGCTTGCAAAGGTATTGTTTGATTATAGTTTACTTCTGCTTTTCAGAGATACCCTAATGGATTCAGGACTTACTAATTAGAGTCAAGCTTTAAAAAATAAAATGAATCTATTTTCATGTGTGGTGTAAGGAAATGGTCCAATTTCATTTTTCTGCATGTGGCTGTCCAATTTTCCCAACACCATTTATTGAAGAGGCTGTCTTTTTTCCATTGGACATTCTTTCCTGCTTTGTCAAAGATTAGTTGACCATAGAGTTGAGGGTCTATTTCTGGGCTCTCTATTCTGTTCCATTGATCTATGTGTCTGTTTTTGTGCCAGTACCATGCTGTCTTGATGATGACAGCTTTGTAATAGAGCTTGAAGTCCGGAATTGTGATGAAGGACCTCAATGTGAGAAAGGAATCCATCAAAATCCTTAAGGAGAACACAGGCAGCAACCTCTTCGACCTCAGCCGCAGCAACATCTTCCTAGGAACATCGCCAAAGGCAAGGGAAGCAAGGGCAAAAATGAACTATTGGGATTTTATCAAGATCAAAAGCTTTTGCACAGCAAAGGAAACAGTTAACAAAACTGTTATGTTATGGGAGAAGATATTTGCAAACGACATATCAGATAAAGGGCTAGTGTCCAAAATTTATAAAGAACTTTGCAAACTCAACACCCAAAGAACCAATAATCCAATCAAGAAATGGGCAGAGGACATGAACAGACATTTCTGCAAAGAAGACATCCAGATGGCCAACAGACACATGAAAAAGTGCTCCATATCACTCGACATCAGGGAAATACAAATCAAAACCACAATGAGATATCACCTCGCACCAGTCAGAATGGCTAAAATTAACAAGTCAGGAAATGACAGATGCTGGCGAGAATGTGGAGAAAGGGGAACCCTGCTACACTGTTGGTGGGAATGCACGTTGGTGCAACTACTCTGGAAAACAGCATGGAGTTTCCTCAAAATGTTGAAAATAGAACTACCCTATGACCCAGCAATTGTGCTACTGGGGTTTACCCTAAAGATACAAACGTAGTGATCCAAAGGGGCACGTGCACCCGAATGTTTATAGCAGCAATGTCCACAATAGTCAAACTATGGAAAAAACCTAGATGTCCATCAACAGATGAATGCATAAAGAGGTGGTATATATACACAATGGAATACTATGCAGCCATCAAAAGAAATGAAATCTTGCCGTTTGCGACGACGTGGATGGAACTAGAGGGTATCATGCTTAGCAAAATAAGTCAAGCAGAGAAAGACAACTATCATATGATCTCCCTGATATGAGGAAGTGGAGATGCAACATGGGGGGTTAAGGGGGTAGGAGAAAAATAAATGAAACAAGATGGTATTGGGAGGGAGACAAACCATAACTGACTCTTAATCTCACAAAACAAACTGAGGGTTGCTGGGGGAAGCGAGTTTGGGAGAAGGGGGTGGGGTTATGGACATTGGGGAGGGTATGTGCTATGGTGAGTGCTGTGAAGTATGTAAACCCAGTGATTCACAAACCTGTACCCCTGGGGATAAAAATATATTATATGTTTATAAAAAATAAAAAATTAAAAAAAAATAAAAAAAATAAAAAAATAAAAATAAAATAAAATGAATTCTTCCTAAAATCTCAGAATTCATTATAAAATGTAAGCTACTGATGTTTAAGATATTCTGTGCCTTAAATATTTTTCATAGTTTTAACCTTAATTAGATAAAGAATCAGACAAAGCACAGACTATGAGAGAAACTCCTTTCTCACTTTATATTTCCTCCTTTCTTCCCTTGATTGTTTCATTTCTTCCTCCACCTGATTCTTTAGTATCTTTGATGAGCCAAGCCTGAAGTTATGTTCTGGGATCATGAAGACAATTAAAAACCAGTCATTCACATGGGGAGCTGACTTTTTTTTTAAAATAAATATTCAAACTAAAAGATAAAATTCAGTATATTATTGTTCATGCTGTGAGATGGGTGAACATAGAAGTCAAGCACATATGAGGGACCCTTATGAGATATCTAACTTTTGGAATCTGTGAGGAAAGCACGAGGTAAAAGACAAGGGTGGGTATCTTCAACAACAACAACAACAACAACAACAACAACAACACCAGGAACAATGACAATAGCAACACAGAATCATATTAAAAAGAAAGATGCAGTGATGACTATTGGATACATAATAAACTGTAATCAGTAGATTGTTCCTAAGTTAAAAATAGTTGGATGTATGATTTTCTGACTTTATGGTGGTGCAAAAGTGATATACACTCAGTAGAAACTGTACTGAAAATTCTGAATTTTGAAGATGAATCCTCAGGGAGCAACCTGCAAAATATACAGATCCATTTCACAGAAAGATTGGGAGGTGAGGAATTTTGTCTGCTCCCTGCTTCTGCTGATCCTTGGTGGGGTAGCCATGGTGAATGCTGGAGTGTGGGCCCTTTAAGAACTGCTTCTGCAAGTCTACATCCACTCATGATAAAAACTCTCAACAAAGTAGTATGGAATGAGTGTACCTCAACATAATAAGCCTAATAAAATGAGCCCATAGCTAGCATAATACTAAATGGTAATGAGATAAAATCTTTTCTTTTAAGATCAAGAATAAGACAAAGATGCCCACTCCCTCCAGTTTTATGAAACATAATATTGAAAATCTTAGCCAGGGCAATTAGAAAAAAAAAAAAAAAAAAAAAAAAAGAAAAATCATCCCAATCAGAAAGAACAAGTAAAGCTGTCATTATTTGCCATGATATTGTATATAGAAAATCCTAAAGATTCCACCAAATCTCAGAACTAATAAACAAATATTAGAACTATAAACAAATTTGGCAAAGTTGTAGGGTACAAAGCCAATATACCCAAATCTGTTGTGTTTGTGTACACTGAGAATGAATAGTGGAAAGAGAAATTAAGAAAAAAAAATCTCATTTATAGTTGCATCAAAAAGAATAAAATATTGAAGATAAATTTAACCAAGATGGTAAAAGACCTGTACTCTGAAAACTAGAAGACATTGATGAAAGAAATTGAGGAAGATGTAAATCAATGAAAAGTATTTCATATTCATGGTTTTAAAAACATAATATTGTCTGAATGTACATACCACCACCAAACAAATACAGATTCAGTATATTCCCTGTGAAATTCCAATAGCATTTCTCACAAAAATAGAAAGAACATTTCTAAAATTTGAATGGAACCACAAAAGACCCCAAATAGAAAAAGCAATCTTGGGAAAGAAGAACAAAGATAGAGGCATCTCTTCCAGTCCCGTCCGACTTAGAGTGGAGAAGGGAGTTGGGGGAAATTGGAAGGGGAGGTGAACCATGAGAGACTATGGACTCTGAAAAACAATCTGAGGGTTTTGAAGGGACGGGAGGTGGGAGGTTGGGGTACCAGGTGGTGGGTATTATAGAGGGCACGGATTGCATGGAGCACGGGGTGTGGTGCAAAAATAATGAATACTGTTATGCTGGAAATAAAAAAAAAAAAAAAAAAAAGATAGAGGCATCACATTTCTTGATTTCAAGCTACATTACAAAATTATAGTAGTCAAAACAGTATGATATTGGCAGAAAAGCAGACACATGGATTAATGGAACAGAATGAATAGCCTAGATATAAACATATGCATATATAGTCAATTAATTTGTGACAAAGGAGCCAAGAGTATACAATGGGGAAATGAGTCTCTTCAAAAAATGGTTGGGAAAAATTAACAGCTATATGCAAAGGAATGAAACTGAATCACTAATAAAAATCAACTTAGAATTGATTCGAGATTAAAATTAAAAAATAAATAAAACCCAATTTGAAATGGGCAGAAAGTTTGGATAAACTTTTTGCCAAAGAAGATACCTAGATGGCCAACAGATACCTGAAAAGGTGCTCAAATCACTAATCATCATGGAAATGAAAATAGAAAAATCACATTGAGATATCACCTCATACATGTCAGAAATGTTATCATTCAAATGATAAGAAATAAGTTTGGTGAGGATGTGGAGAAAAGGGAACAGCTGTGCTTTGTTGGTGGGAATATAAATTGGTGCAGCCATTGTGGAAGGTGGTATGGAGGCTCTTCAAAAAATTAAAAATAGAAATACCATATTACCCAGTTAGTTCCAGTTCTCCATGTTCATTGCAGCATTCTTTATAGAAGGTAAAATGTGGAAACAGTGTACATCATCTACTGATAGATGAAGGGCTAAAGAAAAGGGGGTTATTTATACAATGGAATGTTATTTAGTCATAAACAAGAAGCTATAAAAAGTCTTGTTATTTTTAATTGATAGATGGACTCTGAGGGCATTATGTTACATGAAATAACTCAGAGGAAGAAAGACAAATACTATATGACTTCACTTATAGGTGGAATTGAAAAAAATAGTTTATAGATACAAAGAACAGAAAAGAACAGATTCATGCTTACTGGAGAAGATAGGTAGGAGTGGGAAAATGGATGAAGGGGGTTAGAAAGTATAAACTTCTAGTTATAAAATAAATTATTCATGACAGTGTAATGTACAGCATGGTAATTATAGTTGATAATGCTGTGTTGCATATTTGAAAGTTGCTTAGAGTGTAGACCTTAAAATATCTTACCACAATAATAAAATTATACCTATGTCTGATGAAATATGTTAATTAGGTCTTTTTTTAAATTTATTTTTTTATTTGAGAGAGAGATAGAGTGTACAAGCAGGGCAGAGGGAGAGGGCAAGGGAGAGACTCTCATGCTGAGCATGGAGCCTGATGCAGGGCTGGATCTCATGACCCCGAGATCATGACCTGAGCCAAAACCAAGATTTGGATGCTCAACCCACTGAACCACCCAGGCACCCCAGATATTAACTAGAACTCTTGGGTGATCATTTCACAACATATACAAATATTGAACCATTATGTTGTATGCCTTAAATTAATATATTGTTACGTGTCAGTTATACCTCAATAAAAAGAAACTGACTGCATCCTCCAAAAGTTCTGTTCATTATTTAAAAGAAATAATACTATAGTTTCCCAAAAGCTTTCTTAATGTTTCTAAGCTTTTTTTTTTTACTTTTTTATACTTTAAATTTTAACTTTTCTGGAATTTAATTTTGAATATGATATGCAATAAGTGATTAACATTTTCCCAGGATAGAAAGTCATTTCTGTCAATATAATAGGATTTACATAATGTATTTCTTGTACTTCTATGATTCTTCATTTATTTTTTATGCTAGAACAGACCCTACAGATGTATTTTTAAAGAAATTTATTTTCATATGATCATCAGGTTGTCTGTTATTATGAATTCATCACTTCTTAAATGACCCAAAATGATATATGTTTTTTTATGTCCAACACATTAGATTGTGTTTTGTTCAACAGTACCTACTGGAGTTCGCTAGATCTGGGTCTGAATTTTGACACTACTCCTCCCTGTCTGTGTGACCTCTGTAAGTTACATCGCTTCTCTCTACTCAGTATCTTAATTTGTGAAGTGCTTAGAATTAATAACATTTGTTTTAGAGTGTTGACGTGAAGTTTAAATGAGATAAGAATATAAAGTACTTAGAACAAAGCTCAAATCTTATTTATTGATAGTCATAGCATTATAATTTTGTGCTAGTCATCAAAGTTGGATTTGACTTACTTTAACGATACCAATTTAATTAAAATACTTGAGTCCCTAAATTACTTGTCAGAGTTCCTATTTGGTAGCATCACTAGGCTGATGACATGGTATAATTCTCAACTGGGTTTTCAGTACCTGTGGAAGATTTGCAAGACAACAGTCTTGTGATAGCAAGTGTTGAAGTATTCCTCTAAAATAAGGGCTTGGGGGCACCTGGGTGGCTCAGTGGGTTAAAACCTCTGCCTTTAGCTCAGGTCATGATCTCAGGACCCTGGGAAGGAGCCCAGCATCAGGATCTCTGCTCAGCAGGGAGTCCTCTTCCCACCCCCTTACCCCACTGCTCTCTCTCTGCCTGCCTCTCTGCTTACTTGTGATCTCTATCTGTCAAATAAATAAATAAAATCTTGAAAAAATAAATAAAATAGGGGCTTGAATTTTGAAATTTCTTATTCAATAGTTAATGCAGCTGTGATTTCTATGACAATCTGAGAAAATGCACTGCTTTATTGATATGTATATATGTATACACTAGGCATCCTTCGATCCATTCTTCTGAAATTTGTATGTTGGTGAGAGATTTGAGCTTTGAATGTGCAGACATGGAGTGGATTCTGACAAGATTTGACCATTGGCAAGATGGATTATTGATGAGGAACTGACTGCAAAAGCCACCAGTTTACACAGAGTCCCATGTTATGTAACAAACATATTTTCTTTAATGGGTCATTAAATTATACATGTATATCTACATACCTATATAGTTGGTTTTTGAACAATACAGATTTAAATTCCATGAGTTCACCTGTACATGAATTTTTTCAGTAAGTATATTGAAGAAGTTTTTGAGATTTGTGACAATTTGGAAAAACTGGCAGAAAAACCACAGAGCCTAAAGATACTGAAAAAATAAGAAAAAGTTTTGTATTATTATAACAGTACAGTGTAAAACAAGTTTAACATACATAATCTGTGTTAATGGATTGTTTATATTATCAATAAGGCTTCAGGTCAAGAGTGGGCTCTTAGTAGTTACTTTTTTGGGAGTCAAAAATTATATGTAGATTTTCAACTGCCTGGGGGATTGGCACCCCTAATTCCCAAGTTGTTCAGAGTCAACTGTCTTTTTCTATCTCTATCTATCTGTACATATGTGTGTATGCTTCTATCCATCTATCCGTGTGTGTGTGTACATATTGTATGTGGATAGTTTTGAGGATTTCTTAGTGATATTTGTACTTTGTGAAAGGTTTCACAATTGTGAAACCCAATCAAATACTTTCTGAAAAAAGTAGTATTTTCTGTCATTTAATTCTATTTTGTTTCCTAATATTTTACAAGCCCTGTTATCTTTTTTATGATTTACCTCCTGAACAGTAAATGATTCTTTTTTTCTTCTGACTTTAGAGGACATTATCCACAGTGAAATCACTGGTTTAATTAGTTAGTCTTTAATGTTTTTTCACTAGAAGTCAATGAACCTAAAAGATTCTAGCAAGGTTTTAGTTATTTTGGGATATAATTTTGTTTTTCATCTTGTTTTGTTTTATTTTGTTTTTGAATATACTCTAGAGATAATACTCCCTTACACCTTCATTATTTTAATTACTTTTTGGCTTCCTCTCTCTTCCTGGAAATTAAAAGAACAGCATGTTATAAAAAAGCTTCTCTTAACCCAGCTTTTTGTACATAACCTTTAGATAATTAAAATTCTAAAGTCTTTTTTAAGAGATATTGTAATTATACAACAAGGAGTGATGTCTAAAAGTTTTTTAACCAAATGGATTCTTCGCTTTCTGATAATTATTTTGGTAATATTTCTTATTATTTAAGGTCATTGCAAAGTTGAACTAAACCTGTATTGGACTAATAAACTGAATACCAAGACTACCTCAATTTTGCCTCACATTAAAGTTTCTTTTCCACACTATAGTTTATTGTAATGTTCGTGACTTTTACAGAAGCTCATGTAAGAAGGAGCCTTGTGTAAAATATATCTACATTTAAAAATAAAACTCTTCAAAGGTATTATTGTTAATTGCTTAGAACCTCTAGCATAACAACCCTTTGGGTAAAACAAATTTCCCCTAGAACCTATAATGGATATTCATTCTTCAAATTTTAATTGATATTTACTATTTGCTAGGCCCTATTCTAGGCACTGGTTATATAACATTTCATACTCTAGATGAAGTTCTTTTTCTTAGGAAGATTTCATTCCTTTAGGTATGAGTTCTTCTAGCAAACAATGAGGACTATGTGATTAACCATGATTCTCCCTTTGCTTAGGTTTCTACAGAGCTCAGATTTAAGTTTGGGTGAAGTGTACCTCAATCTGGGTATCCATCATAAAAATGTATTAATAAAATAAAATAAACTTCCTTTATCTATGTTTACTTCTTGCTTTTATTTCTTTTCTTTATGGGTGTATGTTAGCCATGCCCTCTAGCCTTTTGATGAATAATCACTTTACTCATGACGTCAAGTCAGTACTTGCCCTGTCAAAGCTGATCATGTTGGAGATTTAACCCTAGTTAATGGAATAGTCATGAGAAGAGATGAGAAGAAATAAAAACTTAAGGAAGAAAAGAATCATCCTATAGGGTACTCACTTCAGTTGTGGATTCTAGAGTTTCCAGGTTGTCCTCTGGCCTGGAAAATTTGACCACATCTGAGATCAGGGTTTAAGTAATACAAGCATTCAAGTTTCTCAGTCATTCACAGCATGTCCCCATCCTGTGTAAAGGTCTGTTTTGTTTTTTTTCTTTTTCTCCTTATCTGTTTCCTGATACTAGAGAAAGAAACTTGCCAAGGCTATAAATTAAGCCTTCTTTGTAATTGTTATTATAACAATTAGAATATTAATATGGTTTCAAAGATGATTTGTCCACCAACTGAATGGAATGAGTGTCTTTTGGAAGCTCCCTCAAGGCTTTTTGGTTTCACATTGTTCCCTGATTTGGTAATAAGCCAACTCAAACCTGTAATTTTCTTCATCAAGTGATTTGAAGGCACTATACAACAACCAACCACTCTACATTTTATAATTGTCATATCTCATAAATATTATCCTCTCCCCTTCCACCTGTATTGCACTCCAGTTTACCATGGGGGAAGATCTTGGTCATTGCAATACCATAACACACCAGAAATTATTGCTTTTCTGCTCACCAATGGTTGATGTGGGATCCCAGAAAGTGGAGGCAGCCAATGATTGGTTTACTATCATTGGTAAATGATAGTGATGTAAATAATAAATCATAGGTAGTTAGATAATAAATGATAGATAGTTAGAATAGCACAAGACAGAAAATCAATTTTACCCAGAGATGGTACAAAACACTTGCTTTAGAACCAATCCACTTGAGGGACAGAGGCTGGAATGTTTATGTATCAGCTCCCACACTCGCCAGTTGAGGGCTCTTTCCAGCAGGAATTAATTTTTAAGAATTGGTAGACTTTAATGTATACAACAATATGGTTAAACTTCCAAGGAAAAGGCTTTTTTATAGATAAAGTTTCCAATAATGTCATTTGAATGTGCACAAGAACACACTAAAATTTTTAAGGAATAAAAACATTGCATTAACAGCATGTGTCACACATGGAAAGAAAAGAGAAGGAAAGAAAAGGATCAGAGATATTTGGACCATGTTAAAATGGCTTGACATCTATGTAATTGGAATCCTTAAAAGAGACGTGAGAGCAATAGGTCAGAAGTGATATTTGAGGAGAGAATGGCTAAGGATTTCTAAAACTGAGAACTGATAGCAAACTACAGATTCAAGAAATGATACAAATGTCAATAAGGATAAATAGAGAGTAAATTATATCTAGGTCACATCAAAGTATAAGAGCTGAAAACCAATATAAAAATCTTAAAAGGAATCAGAGAAAAAAAAAGATACATTTCCTCCAAAAAAGCTGCAATAAGCCTGGGGGCAGAGGTTTCTACAAAAGTGGTGAGAGCCAAATGACAGTGGAATGGAATTTATAATACCTTAAGAATTGCTAACTATGAATACTACACTAGAAGAAAATATTCTTCAAATTTAAAATGGCATTAAGATTTTTTTCAGATTAAAAACAAAAAAAAGCTCAGATTTTTGCCAACAGAAGAACACTAAAAGAAATGCCAAAAGAAATATTTTAGTCTGAAAGAAAGTGATCTTTTAGGGTGGAGAAAAAAAAATACAACCAAAAAATTAAGGCACCAGGAAGTATGATTGAATATGTGAGTAAATCTAAATGAATATTGATGCTACAACATCATAATAATGTTCCCTGTGAGGTTTCAAATATTTGTAGAAACAGGGCAATACACATAGGATGAGAAAGGTAAGTGGAATTAAATTATTTTGAGATCCTCACATTTTCTAAGAGGTAGAATAGTACTAATTTAAAATACACTCCAATACTAAAGACAAGGAAGGATATTATCAACTTGAAGATAACCAGTGGAAGGATAATACAAAAAATTACAAGTATAAAGCAATTAAAGTTAATAGAATTATCAAAAAAAACCCCTCTTCTTTGATCTAAGAGAAAGCCAAATGTAGAGAAAAAACAAGAAAGATGAAGTAAAAGACAAATATTAAGGTGGCATATTTAAACCCTGATATTTCAGCACGTATGTTAATGCTAAATAGATTAATTTTCCAATTAAAAGATAAAAACTAGCCTATTTGATTTTAAAGAGCTACTTGCTGTTTAATAGGATAACTGGAAGAGATGAATTGCAAACTCTAGTAAAAAAAATGTCATGAAGATATGTTAATAAACAACTAAGTAAACATTAATAAAACAGCATTATTG
The DNA here is from genome assembly GCF_009829155.1 of Mustela erminea. Lineage (NCBI taxonomy): Eukaryota > Metazoa > Chordata > Mammalia > Carnivora > Mustelidae > Mustela > Mustela erminea. The sequence continues at coordinate 82,278,779 of NC_045628.1, forward strand.
ATGAAGAAGAGGAACATTGCATAATGATTAAAATAAAAATCTTAACATAGCTTCCAAACTAGATTGAAAGAGGGGATATCACTGTGGATCCCACTGACATCAAAATGATAAGGGAATCTTAAGAACAAATTTACTAGTAAAAATATAGGTGAAATGACAAACTTTTTGAAAAAGCAAACATCATATCACTGACAAGAAGTATAAAATCTCAATATTTCTCTTAAGGAAACTGAATCTATAATTTCAAAAGTGTTCCAAAAAGGAAAGCTCATGCTTCACCAGTGAATACTTTCATAAGTATAAGAAAGTGATTATATAAATCTTGTACAAATTCTTCCAGAAAACAGAGAGAAAAGAAATGTTTGGCAACTCTTTATAAACAGAGCATATAACCATGATATAAAAGTCAAATCAAAGACATTATAGGAAAAGAACCTAAAATTTAATGGCATACCTACATTCATAGAAACCGACACCTTCAACAAAACAATAGTCTCCCCCCAAAAAGAATAATAGCTCAACATCAAGTTAGAATTATATAGGGGGAAAAAAAAAGATTTATATAGGGAACATAAGTTTCTTTTTAGATTCAAAGTCAGGCAATGTAGGGGTAGTTGGGTGGCTCAGTTGTTTAAGTAAGTGTCTGACTCTTGGTTTCAGTTCATGCCATGATCTCATGGGTCCTGAGATCAAGCACTACATAAGGCTCCATGCTCAGCAAGAATTCTCTTTGAGAGGCTCTCTCTCTGTCCCTCTCCTCTCTCATGCTCTCTCTCTCTCTCAATTCCATTCTCTCTCAAAAATAAATATATCTTAAAAAGAAAAAGGTCAGCCAATGTAGTCTAGCAAGTTAAAAAAAAAAAGGAGAATAAAGTCATATATTAATAGATGCAAAAATCTAACATTCATTTATGATAAAAACTCAGCAAACTGGGAGAGTATAATACTTATTTAATATTAAACAATATCACTTAAAATATTACATGAGTCATATTGAATGATGAAAAAATGATACTGTTCCCTCTGAGATAAGGAATTATATTGACACCTGCTATAATCACTTATGATTAACATCATGTCTTACAGTACAATAATGTAAGAAACAGATATAAAAGATTCAAAGCAGATTTCTAAATAGATTAGAAAGGAAGAAATAAATTGTCATTACTTACAGACATGATTGGCTATGTAGAGAATCCAATTCTACAGAGAATCTGTCAAAAAAAATTATATTGAGCAAGTTTGCTAGGTAAAATATGAAAAGCAACTGTGTTCCTACATGCTATCAAAAAATAAAAATAAAATTTTTAAAAATATTAGACTTTAGAATATTATTTGTTATAGCAAAAATATTAAATAGCAAAGAATAAATTTAATAAAATATGAAAGATTTCTACACTGAGAGCTATAAAATATTATTGAGAAAAGTTAAGAAACCTAATAAATGGAAATTTATATCATTATTCAGATTGGAAGATATTCTTTTTAAGATGCAAAATTTTCCCCATTATTATAGAGATTCTCTGCAATCTCAATGCAAATCTCAGTGGGTTGTGTGTGTGCTGTTCGGCAAGCTAATTTAAAAATTTAAATTTTTAAATTTAATGCAAAGCTCTAAAGACAGTGGAGACCATCTTGGGGAAAAAAGCAAAAACAAAACCAAAAAACAAAGTTCTAGGACTTACATTAGCAGATATCAAAATCTATTCTAAAGCTGCAAAACTAAGGTGACTAAGACATTGTAGTGTTGGAGGAGGGATAGAAAAAATAGATTAATGGAGCAGAATAGAATGTCTAGAAACAGATGCAGACATATATGGTTGCTCAAATTAGGACAAAGATGCTCCTGCTGTTTCAGTAAAGGATGCAAGATCAATTGGATAGCCATGTAGGGGAGAAAAAGGTCATGTCCCTTTCCTAATGTATATACAATAATCATTATCAAAATAACAAGAAAACAAAAAAGAAGAAGAAGAAAAGAAAGACAAATACATTAAATACACAAAAATACGTTAAATACATTAAAAAATACATTAAAAATATTCTAATGGAGACCTAGGTGTGTTAGGTAGAGAAATAAGTTTTCTGTAATGTAACATGTAAAAAATAACTTTTTGACTTTGTATTAAGACAATATTTTTGAAATCAGACATAAAAAGACTAATGACAAATTGGATTATATTAAAACTGCAAATTTTTGTCAACTACAAACTGTGAAGTGAGTGAAAACACAACCTACAAAATGGAGAGGAAATAATATATAAAAATACGTATGAGACATATTTGAAATATACATGATATACATGACATTTGTATATGTCATATGCATGACTTCTACATATCAACAAGAAAAACAGCCTAAGTGAAACAAAAGATTAGAACAAGCAGTATACTTAAGAAGATATTCATTGAGCCTGTGGGGGTTCCCCAATCCACTGACATGCTTCCCTTTAAGAAACAGTGTTTATGGCCCTTCCTCTTGAATATCAATGGGAATATGATCATTTTTTGCTCATAGAATATGGTGAAATTATGCTATGTGCTTTCTGAGGGCAGGTTATACCAGGCCAGAGTGTTTCCACGTGGTTGTCAAGATACTCCATCTGGTGTTCTCTATCTTAAAATCCAATGTCCATACTTTGAGAAGCCCAAACCACATGGGAAGCCCAAATGTAGGTGCACTTATCAAGTGGTAGCTGAATGCAGAAGTTGGATTGATCCCAGCCTAGCAGCCAGGCATGTGAAGAAGTAGTCCTCTTATATTTCTAACGTTCAGTCATTCTAGTCTTCCCAAATTAGACCCAGGTATTGGGTAACAGAAGTTGTGCCCTGTCTGGTTTTTGATCCACAAAATCAGTAATACTAGGAACTGGCTGGTTCTTTATGACGTCTGAGGTGGCGTATAATGCAACATTAGTAACTGGGACATGGCCAAAACCAGAAGTAAGATGCTCAACATTTTTAAAATATTTTTTATTTTATAAACATATAATGTATTTTTATCCCCAGGGGTACAGGTCTGTGAATCGCTGGGTTTACACACTTCACAGCACTCACCATAGCACATACCCTCCCCAATGTCCATAACCCCACCCCCCTTCTCCCAAACTCGCTTCCCCCAGCAACCCTCAGTTTCTTTTGTGAGATTAAGAGTCAGTTATGGTTTGTCTCCCTCCCAATACCATCTTGTTTCATTTATTCTTCTCCTACCCCCTTAACCCCCCATGTTGCATCTCCACTTCCTCATATCAGGGAGATCATATGATAGTTGTCTTTCTCCGCTTGACTTATTTTGCTAAGCGTGATACTTTCTAGTTCCATCCACGTCGTCGCAAATGGCAAGATTTCATTTCTTTTGATGGCTGCATAGTATTCCATTGTGTATATATACCACCTCTTCTTTATGCATTCATCTGTTGATGGACATCTAGGTTTTTTCCATAGTTTGACTATTGTGGACATTGCTGCTATAAACATTTGGGTGCACGTGCCCCTTCGGATCACTACGTTTGTATCTTTAGGGTAAATACCCAGTAGCGCAATTGCTGGGTCATAGGGTAGTTCTACTTTCAACATTTTGAGGAACCTCCATTCTGTTTTCCAGAGTGGTTGCACCAGCGTGCATTCCCACCAACAGGGTAGGAGGGTTCCCCTTTCTCTGCATCCTCACCAGCATCTGTCGTTTCCTGACTTGTTAATTTTAGCCATTCTGACTGGTGTGAGGTGATACCTCATTGTGGTTTTGATTTGTATTTCCCTGATCCCAAATGATATGGAGCACTTTTTCATGTGTCTGTTGGCCATCTGGATGTCTTCTTTGCAGAAATGTCTGTTCATGTCCTCTGCCCATTTCTTGATTGGATTATTTGTTCCTTGGGTGTTGAGTTTGCGAAGTTCTTTATAGATTTTGGACACTAGCCCTTTATCTGATATGTCATTTGCAAATATCTTCTCCCATTCTGTCAGTTGTCTTTTGGTTTTTTTAACTGTTTCCTTTGCTGTGCAAAAGCTTTTAATCTTGATAAAATCCCAATAGTTCATTTTTGCCCTTGCTTCTCATGCCTTTGGCGATGTTCCTAGGAAGATGTTGCTGTGGCTGAGGTCGAAGAGGTTGCTGCCTGTGTTCTCCTCAAGGATTTTGATGGATTCATTTCTCACATTGAGGTTCTTCATCCATTTTGAGTATATTTTCGTGTGTGGGGTAAGGAAATGGTCCAATTTCATTTTTCTGCATGTGGCTGTCCAATTTTCCCAACACCATTTATTGAAGAGGCTGTCTTTTTTCCATTGGACATTCTTTCCTGCTTTGTCGAAGATTAGTTGGCCATAGAGTTGAGGATCTATTTTTGGGCTCTCTATTCTGTTCCATTGACCTATGTGTCTGTTTTTGTACCTGTACCATGCTGTCTTGATGATGACAGCTTTGTAATAGAACTTGAAATCCACAATTGTGATGCCACCAACTTTCGCTTTCATTCCTTTGGCTATTCGAGGTCTTTTCCTGTTCCATATAAATTTTAGGATTATTTGTTCCATTTCTTTGAAAAAGATGGATGGTACTTTGATAGGAATTGCATTAAATGTGTAGATTGCTTTAGGTAGCATAGACATTTTCACAATATTTATTCTTCCAATCCAGGAGCATGGAACATTTTTCCATTTCTTTGTGTCTTCCTCCATTTCTTTCATGAGTACTTTATAGTTTTCTGAGTATAGATTCTGTGCCTCTTTGGTTAGGTTTATTCCTAGGTATCTTATGGTTTTGGGTGCAATTGTAAATGGGATTGACTCCTTAATTTCTCTTTCTTCTGTCTTGCTGTTGGTGTAGAGAAATGCAACTGATTTCTGTGCATTGATTTTATATCCTGACACTTTACTGAATTCCTGTACAAGTTCTAGCAGTTTTGGAGTGGAGTCTTTTGGGTTTTCCACATATAGTATCATATCATCTGCGAAGAGTGATAGTTTGACTTCTTCTTTGCCGATTTGGATGCCTTTAATTTCCTTTTGTTGTCTGATTGCTGAGGCTAGGACTTCTAGTACTATGTTGAATAGCAGTGGTGATAATGGACATCCCTGTTATGTTCCTGACCTTAGCAGAAAAGATTTCAGTTTTTCTCCTTTGAGAATGATATTTATGGTGGGTTTTTTATAGATGGCTTTGATGATATTGAGGTATGTGCCCTCTATCCCTGCACTTTGAAGAGTTTTGATCAGGAAGGGATGCTGTACTTTGTCAAATGCTTTTTCAGCATCTTTGAGAGTATCATACGGTTCTTGTTCTTTCTTTTATTAATGTATTATATTACGTTGATTGATTTACAGATGCTAAACTAACCTTTCAGCCCTGGAATAAGTCCCACTTGGTCGTGGTGAATAATCCTTTTAATGTGCTGTTGGATCCTATTGGCCAGTATTTTGGTGAGAATTTTCGTATCTGTATTCATCAAGGATATTGGTCTGTAGTACTCTTTTTTGATGGGATCCTTGTCTGGTTTTGGGATCAAGGTGATGCTGGTCTCATAAAATGAGTTTGGAAGTTTTCCTTCCATTTCTATTTCTTGGAACAGTTTCAGAAGAATAGGAATTTGTTCTTCTTTAAATGTTTGGTAGAATTCCCTGGGAAGCCGCCTGGCCCTGGGCTTTTGTTTGTTTGGAGATTTTTGATGACTGTTTCAATCTCCCTACTGGTTATGGGTCTGTTCAGGCTTTCTATTTCTTCCTGGTTCAGTTGTGGTAGTTTATATGTCTCTAGAAATGCATCCATTTTTTCCAGATTGTCAAATTTGTTGACTTAGAGTTGCTCATAGTATGTTCTTATAATTGTCTGTATTTCTTTTGTTAGTTGTGATCTCTCTTCTTTCACTCATGATTTTATTTATTTGGGTCCTTTCTCTTTTCTTTTTGATAAGTCTGGCCAGGGATTTATGAATCTTATTAATTCTTTCAAAGAACCAGCTCCTAGTTTCCTTGATTTGTTCTATTGTTTTTTTGGTTTCTATTTCATTGATTTCTGCACTGATCTTTATGATTTCTCTTCTCCTGCTGGATTTAGGGTTTCTTTCTTGTTCTTTCTCCAGCTCCTTTAGGTGTAGGGTTGGATTGTGTACCTCAGATCTTTCTTGTTTCTTGAGAAAGGCTTGTACCGCTATACATTTTCCTGTCAGGACTGCCTTTGTTGTGTCCTACAGATTTTGAACCATTGTGTTTTCATTATCCTTTGTTTCCATGATTTTTTTTCAATTCTTCTTTAATTTCCTGGTTGACCCATTCATTCTTCAGAAGGATGCTGTTTAATCTCCATGTATTTGGTTTCTTTCCAAATTTCCTCTTGTGATTGAGTTCTAGCTTCAGAGCATTGTGGTCTAAAAATATGCAGGGAATGATCCCAATCTTATGATACCAGTTAAGACTTGATTTAGGACCGAGGATGTGATCTATTCTGGAGAATTTTTCATGTGCACTAGAGAAGAATGTGTATTCTGTTACTTTGGAATGAAATGTTCTGAATATATCTGTGATGTCCATCTGGTCCAGTGTGTCATTTAAGGTCCTTATTTCCTTGTTGATCTTTTTCTTGGATAATCTGTCCATTTCAGAGAGGGGAGTGTTATAGTCCCCTACTATTATTGTATTATTGTTGATGTGTTTCTTTGATTTTGTTATTAATTGGTTTATATAGTTGGCTGCTCCCACGTTGGGGGCATAGATATTTAAAATTGTTAGATCTTCTTGTTGGACAGACCCTTTGAATATGATATAGTGTCCTTCCTCATCTCTTATTATAGTCTTTGGCTTAAAATCTAATTGATCTAAGGATTGCTACTCCTGCTTTCTTCTGATGTCCATTAGCATGATAAATTCTTTTCCACCCCCTCACTTTAAATCTGGAGGTGTCTTCGGGTTTAAAATGAGTTTCTTGGAGGCAACATATAGATGGGTTTTGTTTTTTAATCCATTCTGATACCCTGTTTCTTTTCATTGGGGCATTTATCCCATTAACATTCAGGGTAAGTATTGAGAGATATGAATTTACTGCTATTGTATTGCCTGTAAGGTGACTGTTTCTGTATATTGTCTCTGTTCCTTTCTGATATACTACTTTTAGGCTCTCTCTTTGCTTAGAGGACCCCTTTCAAGATTTCCTGTAGAGCTGGTTTGGTGTTTGCAAAGTCTTTCAGTTTTTGTTTGTCCTGGAAGCTTTTAATCTCTCCTTCTATTTTCAATGATAGCCTCGCTGGATATAGTATTCTTGCCTGCATGTTTTCTCATTTAGTGCTCTGAATATATCATGCCAGCTCTTTCTGGCCTGCTAGGTCTCTGTGGATAAGTCTGCTGCAGACTAATATTTTTACCATTGTATGTTACAGACTTCTTTTCCCCGGCTGCTTTCAGGATTTTCTCTTTGTCACTATGACTTGTAAATTTTACTATTAGGTGACAGGGCGTGGACCTATTCTTATTGATTTTGAGGGGGGTTCTCTGCACCTCCTGGATTTTGATGCTTGTTTCCTTTGCCATATTGGGGAAATTCTCCCCAATAATTCTCTCCAGTATACCTTCTGCTCCCCTCCCTTTCTTCTTCTTCTGGAATCCCAATTATTCTAATGTTGTTTCGTCTCATGGTGTCACTTATCTCTCGAATTCTCCCCTCGTGGTCCAGTAGCTGTTTGTCCCTCTTTTGCTCAGCTTCTTTATTCTCTGTCATTTGGTCTTCTATATCACTAATTTTTTCTTCTGCCTCATTTATCCTAGCAATGAGGGCCTATATATTTTATTGCACCTCATTAATAGCTTTTTTCATTTCAGCTTGGTTAGATTTTAGTTCTTTTATTTCTCCAGAAAGGGCTTTTATATCTCCCAAGAGGGTTTCCCAAATATCTTCCATGCCTTTTTCGAGCCTGGCTAGAACCTTGAGAATTGTCATTCTGAACTCTAGATCTGACATATTACCAATGTCTGTATTGATTAGGTCTTTGAAGAGTCTTTGGTACTGTCTCTTGTTCTTTTTTTTGTGGTGAATTTTTCCACCTTGTCATTTTGTCCAGATAAGAGTATATGAAGGAGCAAATAATATACTAAAAGGGTGGCAACAACCCCAGGAAAATATGCTTTAACCAAATCAGAAGAGATCCTAAATCGTGAGGGGGGAGAAAGGAGATAAAAAAGAGGTTCAGAAAGAAAAAAAAAAAGAAAGAAAGAGAGAAAAGAAACAATTAAGAAAAGAAAACAAATAAAGAAAAAGTATAAAAAAGAGAAAAATATATATATTAGATAAACTAGTTAAAAAACGTTAAAAAAAGGGTAAAAGTTTTAAAAAATTTAGCAGAAGAGAAAAAATAATTGAAAAAGAAAAAAAAAATTAAATTAACTGCAAGACTAAAGAAACATGGGGAGAAAGCCATGAGTTGCATGCTTTGCTTTCTCTTCCTCTGGAATTCTGCTGCTCTCCTTGGTATTGAAACTGCACTCCTTCGTAGGTGAACTTGGTCCTGGCTGGATTTCTTGTTGATCTTCTGGGGGACGGGCCTGTTGTAGTGAATGTCAAGTGCCTTTGCCGTAGGCGGAATTGCACCACCCTTACCGGGGGCTTTGCTGAGTAATCCCCTTGGGTTTGCTTTCGGGAGCTTTTGTTCCCTGAATGCTTTCCATAGAGTTCTGGAGGATGGGGATGAAAATGGAGGCCTCCTAGTCTCCGGCCTGGAGGAGTCTAGAGCCCGGGGCCCCCACTCCTCAGTGCGCCCTCAGAGAACAACGCCCAATTACCCCTGTCTTCCCGGCCTCTGGCCAAGCTCCAAGCTCACTGAGCCTGCGACCAGTTCGAGGTAACCCCGAGCTGGGAGCTCACTCCTCGGTTCTGTCTCTGTAGCCGGCTTCCGCATTCTAATACCTGTAAGCTCTGCGACACTCAGAGACCCCCGGTCCTTCTGTGACCCTGTGGGACCTGAGGCCATGCTGACCCCACATGGGCTTCACCCCGATTTAGCCTCTGGAGCAATATCCCTCAGCAGAACAGACTTTTAAAAGTCCTGATTTTGTGCTCCATTGCTCTGCTGCTTGCCGGTAGCTGGTCCCTCCCCCTGGGGTCTATCTTCCCATCGCTTTGGATTCATTTCTCCACCAGTCCTACCTTTCAGAGAGTGGTCAATTTTCTGTTTCTAGAATTGCTGTCCTTCTTCTCTTCGAACTGCCGTTGGATTTGTAGGTGTTTGCAATCTTTAGATAAGCTATCTAGCTGATCTCCTGCTAGCTGAAGTAGTCTCAGCCTGCTACTTCTCCACCATCTTGACGCCTCCCGATGCTCAACATTTTTAATCACCACATATATTAACATTAAAACCACAAAAGTGACTTTTTGTTATATTTATTACAAATCCTGAAGGTAACAGCTTAACAGAACCAGAACTATTATTCATGAATGGGTCATGGTTCTTCTGTTTTGTGTGATGTTGGCTGTGTTGCTAGAACCACTGGCATTTCCAACGTGGCCTCCCTCACGTTGCTAGAAATACCTGGGGCTGACTGGGAGCACAGTGGGGTTCTCCTCTATATAGACCCTCTATATGCATGGCTTATTGGGCTCCTGTCAGGATGGAAGCCTCTATCCAAAGTGGAACATTCCAAGATCACATGCTCCCAGTGTTTACAAGTGATGGTGAAGCCTTCTTTCATATCACTTTTGTTGAGCATCAACTGGCTAAATCTAGTCACAAGTCCAAGTTAGCATGGGACCAGGTACACTGGCCTGAATACCAGGGGACATGCTTCATTAGGTATCATCAGTGTAAGAATGCGATTTAATGCTTCATACCCACTATTATAGGTAAAAGAAAATGGAAAACAAAATCAAAACCAAAAACAACTATCAAACATGAGTAAGCCTGTAGATCTCTGGACTTCTCATTCACACTATAAGGAAAAAAAATCAATAAATAATTACTTTGGATTACAATTCTACAATACCTAGTAGAGATAATTGTATGCATATCCTATGGCCATGCCAATAGAAATCTACATTTCAAACAGAAATCTTTACATATGTCCAGCAAAATATAACTATGTTGTATTCATAGGAGAAAATACTATATATTAATAAAAGTAAGTGAATTATTTCCACATACAGCATATGAATAAATCCCACAAATATAGTGTTGATCAAAAGAGGTCAGACACAAAAAGAAAACATAATGTATAACTCCACTTATCTAAACATTCTGAAAGAGCTAAAAGTAATCTGTGGCAATGGAAGTAATAAAAAATGGCTCCTTTTAGGAAGGCGATTATGCATTAAACTGGGTGTGGGCACAAGAGAATTCTAAGGTGTCAGCGATCTACTCTCTGCTGTTTCCCTTCAAAAGTTCATGGACTTATATATACACTTATGATTTATACATATTTATGTGTATATGACACACTTCAGTAAAATTTACATTTTCATACTATTTCATTATTGGGTAGTTCAGTAAAAAATTACATTTAGTAAAAAATTTCACTACTAATTCAGTAAAAACTACATTAAAATAAAATTCAGTAAAATTTTCAATAAATCAGTAAAAAACACAGCAAATATTAAAATAATTAAGTGAAAAATAATTCAGTCAAAATTATAGTAGTTTTTTATTATTGAGTAATTCAGTAAACAATTACATTAAAATAAAATTCATTAAAATAAAAATTAGATTAAAATAGCATGAGATCCTTGCTCAAAAGTCATTGTGAAAGACTCCTATTTGTAGTTTTTGTATTTCTAACACAGAAAAAAGTGAATGTTCAAGTGGATCACACTGTATAACATATCTCAATTGTCTAATTAGAAATTTTGAAATTAACTTTGTTTTAATATAAAATGGAATGGAGACTAGCACTAGGAATATCTTAGAAGTTGGTAGCCATGAGGTGAATGCATTGTCTGTGATCACTTAGGCACAAAAATCATCTTCTCCAGATTGGAAGAGAATGCATTCTGACTATTTGGGGTCTGATGAGGAATAGATAGCACGATGTTTTATTTGTAAAAATTGGGAGACCAGAACCAAGCAGGGAAACCATTGGTGTGTATGTGTTTAGGACGTAAAATCTTTTGGGTCTGTGACAACTTTTTTAAAATCATTTTTGGCACCTCCAAATAGTAGCTTTGAGCCTCATTGAAGAGCACAAAGATGGTGGACACATGATTTTTATGAAGCAGAAGTGCTAAGAAGTGGGAATAGCAGTCATCTAACTCAAAATAACTTTAAAAATAAAGATAAAAAATAATGAATTTGAAAGTCTGTATGCAAATCACAATAATGATGTGAATTATTAGAATTTAGAGTGGAGGAATGGAGACAGGAATCAGAATTTCATTCTAACTGGCTGAAATTCTATACTTATTATCTACTGGAAACCAGCACCCTGGTCATGTTGGTCACTTGTAGGAGGGTTCTCTGGGAGAAATTCTAAAATAAGGATGGATCATTTTCTCCAATGTTTCAACTAATTACATTTATTTTTCAGACACAACTTGATGAATTCAAACCTGGCTTAGACCTTCTTTCAGTTGGAGCTTTTTTAAAAAAATTGCACTTACGTTTGGAATGTAACATACTCTGGGGAATGAAGAAGGAAGTCCCTATGTGGGGTCAGTTTTACACAATGGGAAGTCCAGAGTTGAAGCAATAATTCATCTAATTTTATAATGTCTAGCTAAATGGAATCTAAGCACTGTCAGAAACATACAAATTTAGGGTACAGAAAGAAGAATATTCACTAATCGACATCTAAAGGTTGGCATAAAATTCTTTAGCTAGTGTTTAGCCTCTGTTCTGAGATTTGCATCAGAACCGATGTTTTGCTCAAAATACTGATATCAGGGCTTCGGGCCAATTTCACCTGTGTTGAGTACATGACTGAGGAAATCAATCTGACTTCTTTTCCAACTTCCCTGTATTCTTTGTCTTTAATTATGAGTTATGATTCTAGGAACAGTGCTTTGCAGAATGAAACATGTCTTTCTTTTTAAGGAAGGCTTTTTAAGCCTGGATTAATTGAATCAAAGCCATAGTATGACAGAGTCATTTGATATTCACAGACAATAGGCCTAGAGATGTTTGGACAAATAAGGCAGGATTGGAGGCAGTGGCTTGACAAGGGTGCATCAGCCCAGTGCCATCGGCCACCCATATATTGATTTAATTTTTATAGAGATGTTATAATGTATGTTTTGTCATCCCATTTTTTCCATGGCAAAATTAACATTCAGGAGGCTAATCAGAATTCTAGAAGCTACATATCTGAGATTAGAATCCAAGTTCTCCTGACTTGTCCATTTATTGTTTATCAAATATTTACTGGGCCTCTTCTATGTTTCAGCTACTGTGCCATGTGAAAGGATACCATGGCTCCTGTTCTGGTGGAACTTAAAATCTAGTAAAGGGAAAAAGAATGTAAGTAAAAATATCCACGAAATGTAGTTGTAAGCTATGATTAAAAACTATAATGGAAAATAGAATGTTATTTGAGGGAGAAGTAAGGAGGAATTTAATTTATAATAGATGGTCATGGAAGACCGGTATGGGTTCATAACACTTATGCTAACTTAGATATGAGTGAAGATTTATGAGGCAGTGGATGAATAACAGTATTTACACAATAGGAGCTATGTTGGGAAAGGTCATGTGGTGTAAGGGAGCACAGCATCTTGATGGAACTGAAGGAAGATTAGTAGTGTCCAGTATGAGCAATGAGAAAATAGCACAGGATGGGTTTGGGAAAGTACACAGGAATTACACCATTTGGGTATTTGTATACCAATGGTGAAGAAACTGGGCATGAATTAAAGGGCACAGAACAGAAGAATGATATTAGAGGATTACCGGGGTGGGGGGCATGTAGATTGAAGTGAGACAAATGGAAGCAGAGAAGTGCACATGAATGTTGACTGGCTTGGTCTACTGTGGTCTAGTCTAGAATGGTGGAAAGGGAGAGAGACAGCAATATGTGGACATGGAGTATGCTTTGGCAGAATCAACATGACTAAAGGATGAACTGGATTAGGAGAATGAAGGAAAGGAAGGAGTCAAATTAATGAGTTGATTGATTAGATGGATTGTCTAACATTTACTGGTATATGGAAACTAGAGAAGAAGATTTAGGGATGAAAATGAGCAGTTTACTTTGGACCATGCTAAATCTTAAGTCCCTCTGAAACACTCAAGTGGAGATATCAAATGGAAAGCAGGATACAGATTCTGGAACTCAGAAGTCTAGTCTCACTAAACCTCAGTTGGGAATTGTTTAGGGATGGGGGTCTATTAGTTTCCTGTTGCTGTTGTAACAAAAATTACCCCAAATTTACTGGCTTAAAACAATACATATTTATCATTTTACAGTTTTGGATATCAGCAATCTGAAATAAGTTTCACTGAGCTAAAGTCAATGTGCTGCCAGTTCTATGTTCCTTCTGGAGGCTCAAGAGGAATGGTTGTTTATTTGTTTTTGTCTTTTGGATCTTCTAGAGGCTGCCTGCATGCCTTAGCTCATGGATGCCTACTTCATCTTCAGCCATCCATAGCAGCAACTTCAAATCTCTCTGCTTTAAGACCTCTGCTTCCATCATTGTATCACCTTCATTAATTCTGACCCAGATGATTCCACATAGTCTCCCCATTTCAAGATACTTAACCATATTTGCAAAGTCCCTTTTGTTGTGGGTATTAGAATGTGGGCATTTTTAGGGGATCATCATTATATCCAGTAAAAGGAGTTTGAGACCATGAGAGGGATGAGATCACCTAGGGAAATTCCTAGGCCACAGATTTTATGAGTATATAAGCTTTTATCAAATTTACTTCCAAACAACTTAATCAAATTCTTGTGGAAATATTTCAGGTTCAGAGTATTTTTTACATTTCAGATTATGGATAAGATAACAAATGAGCACTTATGTAGTAGCAGTCTTATAATTTTCTAATTGAAGATTTTTTGGTCGTAAGGAATATTTATAAGGGTTTTATACAAAAAGTATGAATATGTGGGTAAGTCAATATCTATTATCTGTTTAGATGAAGTTCTTGATAAATTTAAAATGGTAAGCTTTTCATGTATAACATATACTACATAGTATATGGCATATCCTGTCATATGTATACATACTATGTATATATATGTATTTATGCCACCATAGTATGTATACGTACTATGGTAGCATAAATATGTATAGTATGTATACATACTATGGTAGCATAAATAAGTACAAAAATATTAAAACAAAAATATCCATAAGACAAGGAATATAAATGTGTGATAAATATTAAAGAGTCAATCTCTTCATAGTGAATGAAATGTCAAACAAACTTAATTTATAAAATTAGGGCACCTGGGTGGCTCAGTGGGTTAAAGCCTCTGCCTTCAGCTCAGGTCATGATCCCAGGGTCCTGGGATCTAGCCCCACATTGGGCTCTCTGCTCAGCCGGGAGCCTGCTTCCTCCTCTCTCTCTGCCTGCTTCTCTGCCCACTTGTGATCTCTGTCTGTCAAATAAATAAATAAAATCTAAAAAAAATTTATCAAATTAGCTATGGGTGGTAAAGAGTTGATGAAATGTGGGCTTTTAAATTATTTTTGTAAAGAGTCTTAAGAACATTTAATCATTTGGCTCATGAATTCTAATTTCAGGATCTATTCTAAGAACTTAATTGTAAATGTAGAGAAATATGTATGCATAAAGTTAGAGGTTAAACATGAACAGAAAAACCTATTAGGGATTGGCTAACTACATTGAGATCAATACAATAGAACATCATTAGCAATTAAATGATGTTTTAGAAAGATCTATAAGAATATGGCAAATTATTCATATATTGAAGCAAAAAGGGAAAGTGTTAAGTTTTAAAAATATATACCATTTATATGGACAAAAAGGAGACTAAAAGGAAATTTGTAAAAATACTATTGGCATCTACTTTTCACTGGTGGGATTATAGGTGAATAATTTTGTGCCACAGTATAATTCTGTATTTCTTATTTTTTAGTCACAAGTACATAGTTTTATCTTCAAGATTAAAATAAATGTAAAGTTTTAGTAGGAAATGTAGCCATTGCATGATCCTTTTGGAATTCTTCCCTATGATTGGTGTTTTAGCCCAAGGTGTCACACCAGCAGTCTGAATATGTGTCAATGAAAGGGAACAAAAGGGAACATCCACTTGAGTGGATGATCTTTGTGGGAGAAGAAGGCAGGAGAAGGTAGCTGATTAATTGCAGCACTCAAAGAGAAAGATGAATGGGGGCTCTGCAGATACCATCTGTGTTTTATCAGAATAGATTATAGCTGCTCCACTGTCCCCACATCAGGGAGAAGGGAATAGCATTGCTGTATATGCAGATTTTCTATAATAAAAATGTTCCTGGCTGGCATATAGGAGCGATCAAATTCAGATTTTTTTTTTCTTTTAACCAAATTTATCTGACATCTCAAACAACAAAACCACAATGTGTCATGTTCCACAATGGGGAAATAAGATTTGAGCTGATATGTGTTCATCACCTAGAGCTTAATTCAAATAAGAAATAAAGCACAATTGTATTGGAAAAAAGTTAACAGGGTTCAAATTAATTTATTTCATGGATAATCATGACTTGTTAACTTAGAACTTCTTCAGAATTTTTTTAAAAAATTAAAATGATTGGCATAAGGAAGTCTTCAAACATTTCATGCCACTTGCTTTAGAATCTGCATTATATATTTGCTATTTGTTTTTCCCTTAGACTATATCTCAGGGCATTTTTCCTTTAGTCAGTCATATTTCAAATTACAGAAACTGCCTGTTGATGTCCCTCTGAGCAAATTACCAATTAAACTGGTGAAGGGGAAGATGTAAAATGAGATCATTGAAACCATAGTTAAGAAATTTCCATTTGTGTTTTATTTGATTATACATCAAATAAATGATACTTTTTAAAATTTAAAAATGATACTTTTTAAAATTTTACTAAAGTAAAATTTAAAATGATAAATTTTACTTTAGGTACAATGATGTTTTACCTGAAGTAATGTTAGCTTGAAAGACTTTCTAAAGGAGCCCTATGAATGAAGCTCTTATATTTCATGAAAATATCTGAACTTAGGGTGCTTGGCTGGTTCAGTCTGTAGAGCATGTTAACTCTTGATCTTGTGTTGTGAGCTCAAGCCCCAAGTTGGGCATAGAGATTACTTCAAACAAACAAACAAACAGTCAAAAAAAAAAAAAATCTGAATCTTATTACTAAGGGGGAAAATGATGTTTGTCTATCTTTACATTCATATTTTTATATGCTAGAGTGTTTCTTGCCATTCCCAATTACCTTAGTTTTACTAATGTTTACTGATGGTAATCACTGTGTGGATTGAGTTATCAGAAAGGGAAATACCCTCACTGCTACTTCAGTATGTCCCTCATCAAATCTCTGCCTTAGGGGACATCAGCGTGTGTGTATGTGGGTGTGTGTGAAGGGGCAGAAGTGTGTGTTTGGTTTAGTTTCACAATTTGTCCAATGAAGACATTTAGATTAGCAGCCATTGAAATTGTGCCAAGATGTTCCAGATCACTAAGTGGCAATTCTGAGTTATTCTTTTCTAGGTAGACAACAAAACAAAATATAAAAGACAAGGAGACCAAGGAGTTGTGTGGAAACAACTTTGAGAGGAGATGCAGGAATCCTGGATTCAAAGGCTCTAATGCTGCTGGTAGAACTGAATGTCACTGATTTTGATAAATCACATAAACTTTCTAAGAGGTGAAACTAGATGTTCTCTGGCATACCTCGTCATTCTACTATTCTATACAAAAAAATTAATAAATAAAAAAGAGAGAGGAAAATGAGAAAAAGAAAGAAGAGAAAGGAATAAAGAAAGAAAAACAATAAGCCCTGGAAGGATTCCTTGCAGTAAATTTGAAATCAGCAATGGACCAAAATGTACAGAAGTAAATTCTAATTAGGGAAGTGTCTCCATGTGGGTGAGGATGTGCAAAGGAGCTCATGTAGACTCCTTTCTTCCCCTGCTTTGTAGGGAGTCTGTGCCTTTGAAACAATCATGCATCTTTATGATCAATGGTATTGTTTCTTTCCATTTCCTTTTTTTTTTTAAGACGGGAAAATGAGACACCGGACTGCTGAGAGCATTCAGGTGGAAAATTATTACAGGATCTTATCTAAATCTGACAGCCTCTTTTATATGACTACCAGACTCTAGCTCCTGTATTTTGAGGATTATTTGTCCTTACATATTTGTTCAAGTTTTATTTAATGCTTTGTCAGTTTTTAATACAGATTAATGATGAAAAAAGTTAAAGGAAAACACTTAAAGGAAACAGTTTACAAATGTGTTTGTAAACTATTAGCTGGCAATTATGAGATGAATATCATATTATATATCACCCACATCACTGGATAAATTAATAAACAGCGTAGTCTGAACAGAAAATAAAATTGACTAGAGGGAGACTATAAATTTCAAAATTATAAAAGAATGACAAAAGCAAGATCATATTGAAAGACAGTTATCAGGAAAAGATTAAGATTGAAACATACTTTAAAACACAGACAAATGCATACACACACGAACAGAGTTTAAGTGTGTGTATTTTACGACAAACATAAAGCATAATAATACATTTAATAACAATGATTAAGCAAATATCGACTTAAATCAGGGGTAATAACATTAACAACAGCAAAATGAATCCAAGGAATCCACCATTTATTAGTAAAAATAGTCATATAACTACTTAAAAGAAAACTTTAGGAAAAAGAAATTTTCCTGATATACAACTGTTCAGGAACATAGGAATTATGCAGCGACTCAATTTCATTTCATATGGAACTACCTAACTAATGTGAATGCCACATCAAACTAGGGGGAAAAAAGCTACTGGAAAGCATTAATATACAACATTACTTATAAACATAGAATTTTCAGAAACAATGAAAAAATAATTTAAAATAGTCCAAAAATGCTCTATGCTATGATTGCAAAGGTAACCTCTGTAGTAAATGACAATGGAAAGAGGGATTGGGACAACAAAGAAGAAAGTACAACAAATACATTGATAATACTGGAAGTGAAACTTGAATAAAAACTAACTGGAGTCCCAGAAGAAAGAAGTGAAGACCGGACGTTGATGCTAACCCTGGGTATGTGGCCAGAGGAGCTTACGAAGGCAAATTTACCAACATATGAAAAGAATATGGATGTAAAGGAAAGGATGAAGATGTCCCAGAGGAAGTGACACTGGCAAAAAAAAAAAAAAAAAACCCTTAAGATCAGAGAATTCTCAGAGGTATCTAATGACATAAGAGTGAAAAGTCTCAAATATGGGAAGCTGATCCAAACTTAGAAAGGAGCCTGACAGCTGGCAAGGCACAGAGAAGACAAGGAGGTTCTTCCGATTCCATCTGATACATTAAATTACAAGGAGAACAAGGACTATTCTAATCCTTCTTCACAAATTTTCCAGAGGAAGGAACGAGGTAATCCTCCCAGCTTCTAATTTCAAAGTTAGAGTGTACTTTAGCTGGCTTTCCTTTCCTCTTATTCTGTTACTAAGGTATGTAGTAACCAAAAGCAAGAGATTTTTCAATACATTGACAACGTTTTTAAAGGTCATAGCTCTATGATCATTCCCTACTGGGTATTCAGATGCCTTCCCAGGCTTTCAGTGAGCGCCATCAGGCAGGCAGTTCTACACCACTGTGCAGAGTGGGAAGCGCCCAGATTTCTCATCAGTCATCAAATAGCAGAGGTTAGTGAAGTTACCACACATTCTTAATAAATTATAGGAAAAAACAGGTCTAGAAGATACATTATAAAGTGATTAAAAAATACATCCATTTTGAAACGAATATATCCTAAACTATAAAACACTAGAAGGCTATATTAAAGTAGGGGATAACTATTATTTAACATAGGTGTAATAAGGAAATGATTACTTTTTAAAGGTAATTTCAGGACTACTTAGAAAAAAAATTTTAATCAACTGAGACTCCACAGAAAACTTATTATATCAATTTCTGAATTAATGTATAAATACAATACTTTTTATATGCCAATAATAACCAGGTAGAATCTATTGGAGTAAAATACTATATTTGCTCTAGCAGAATTCCTAATCTAGGAATCTGGGAAATTGTTTGTAATAAAGATGGCAGGTAAAATATTTCATTTCCTTAAATATAAAGAAAATGAGTACTGCTAAGATAAGGGACAAAGGTTATTAACATAACATTTTCCAATGTATGAACATTGGAAAGAACTAATAACTATTTGAATAAGTGTTTCATTTTATTAATCTAATTTAATTTAAATTTTGGGTAAAAGAGCAAATATTTTTTTAAGATTTTATTTATTTATTTGACAGAGAGAGAGCAAGAGAGAGTGAGAGCACAAGCAGGGTGAGCGACAGGCAAAGGGACAGGGAGATGCAGGCTCCCCGCTGAGCAAGGAGCCTGATTCGGAACTTGATCCCAGGAGCCCGGGATCATGACCTGAGCCAAAGGCAGGTGGTTAACAGATTGAGTCACCTAGGCACCCTAAGCAGATATATATATTTTTAAATGATATTATTTTACCCTGGTAATTGTGATGTGAGATGATTTTCAATTATGCCAGGCTGAGGGAAGTTTAAGTGACTATTCCCTTTAGAAATTTACTCTGGAGACAAACTTACTCTGGGTGGCTCAGTGGGTTAAAGCCTCTGCCTTCCGCTCAGGTCATAATCCCAGAGTCGTGGGATCGAGTCCCACAACGGGCTCTCTGTTCAGCAGGGAGTCTGTCCCCCCCTCCCTTTCTGCCTGCCTCTCTGCCTACTCGTAATCTCTGTCAAATAAATAAATAAATAATCTTAAAAAAATGTATTTTGGGCTCTAGGTATATGCCACTGAAACCCCTACAGTGAGGGTGCTGAGTTCCAGGGATGTTGTAGGGAATTAGAGAAAGATTCACTAGGTGCAGTGCAAACCTTTCGACTATTTCAAGGGCCCAATGACCTCTCACTAATTTGGTGATTCACTGGAAGAACTTATGCTCCTCAACATAATGAAGTATATTGATGTCTAAGGTGTATTCCAGCAAAGGATAGAGTTCAGGAGAGGTAGAGGAAGGAAGGGAAGGAAAGGAAAGGTGTTGTATCTTTTCAGCTCATTCAACAGAAGCCAGGAATGCTGATTCAGCCCAGTGGGGTTGACACAGAGGTCACCTCTCTTGCTGACCTCTCAGGGAACCATCAAGCAGATCAAAACACATAGTCCTGAATTTTGGAGGACAAGGTCCTTATTGCTGACCCTGGTGCCTGCAAACCATTATAGGAATGTGGCTTGTCATCCCCACAGCTACCTAATATAGGACTGGGAGATGTGGTATGGTAGTTTCTATTCAAAAGGCTGAAATTTACCAGTCTCTTTCTTCACCAAGCACTCCCTTGGATGCCACAAGTGTTCAGTCTGATTCCAGACTTGTGAAATAGTTGGTTCTGATAGTTCTTTTCAGCTGAATAGTTGTTTCTGTGGAGTGATGGATACTTGGAGAACCCAACTTCATCATCTGTTGTGATACTGCTTCAAAATATACTAAATTTTGATCCAAATAACTACAGAAATAGAAAGGGTAGAAGACATCTCCCAAGTGGGAAAATAGCCCTAGCCCTTCTCATATTTTCTGGTGATTAGAAGGAAAAATGAGCTTCCTAAGGGTCAGAATCTCATGGAAAATATGAACAACAAACTTCATAATATGAACTGGTCTATAAAAGAAATTCAAAATGTGGGTGTTCATGAGTGGGAGAGGGGAAGAGATAAAAGTATCTCCTCTCAGGGAAGCCTGGTAACAGGTAAGAGATCTCTTATATTGGTGTAGTGCTCCAATATTTTAGATCATTTTACCATGGTTCTTCAAGGCTGGAGGGGTACAAACCGAGGAAATATGATAGAGGATAGGAATAATAATTAGTATTACTGAGCAGAAACTATGCTCCAACACTGTTTTGGGCACTATATGTTCAACATCTTAGACACTCAACTCAATCAAATAAATTTGGTCATGTTTTGCCTCTGTGATAAGCAGAATTTTAAGATGGTCTCTAATATTCTTGCCCCCTGGTGCACACATATTGTATAATCCCTTCCTTTTGAGTGTGGATGGGGCCAGTGGACATCTCATATTCACTCTTATACATCTGTCACTCCCAAGATTGTATTCTTATGGAAAAAGAGATTTTGAAGTTGTAGTCAAAGTTTCCAATCAATTGACTTTGAATGAAAAAATCATATAAAAGGGAAGATTATCCTGGGTGGGCCTGATATAATCAGGTGAAGTCGACATCGACAGCAGGCACTCTACTGCTGGCTTGAAGAAATAAGCTGTGATGTGAGAGGCTGCAGCAAGGACCTGGATGGTTTCTAAGAGCTCTAAAAGAGCTAACAAGAAGGCGATAACCTAAGTCATACTGAAAAAGAAATAGCTTCAAATGAAATCCCAGCCGCAGACACCTGTTTGATTTCAGTCTGGTGAGATTCTGAGCAGAAAATCCAGCCAAAATCCAAATCCACAATTCAAAATCCAAATCCAAAATCCAAAATCCAAATCCACACATGGAAAATGTGAGACAATGAATTGGTGTTGCTCTAAGTTGCTAAGTTTGCGATACTTTATTACATAGCAGCAGAAAACTTATACACTCATTTTGTGTCAAAATCTACTCTATCATGTTGGGAGATAAGGATAAAGACAAACTTAATTACTCTAACTAAAAAAGCAAGGAGGTGGTCCAGTCATAGAAACTCAGGTAACAAGGTTAGAGGAGGTCCAAGGCTAAGGATGGCTCAAATTAAATCTGTAATTCTAGTCTGGGGGTCCTTAAACCTACCCTTTACTATAATCTTCAATTTTTAAATGAGGCAACTGCAACTCTTATTTCTGGTTAAATTAACTGGTGTTTTATTTATCTAAAGGTAGGAATGAAATCACCAGGAGAAAATGTGGACATTTTCTGTGACTGATACTGATAAGTGGCAACAATTTCCTGCAGAGCTGTTAAGTACTATTCTCACATGTATAGAAGCTTCCCCTTCCATGTAGAGACAGGAAATCCATGTCAGACCAACAGGTAAAGCATAGCCAGGGAAAAGAAGTCTGTAAGATACAATGGTAAAAATATTAGATTGGCAGCTGACTTATCCACAGAGACCTGGCAGGCCAGAAAGAGCTGGCATGATATTTTCAGAGCACTAAACGAGAAAAACATGCAGCCAAGAATACTATATCCAGCTAGGCTATCATTGAAAATAGAAGGAGAGATTAAAAGCTTCCAGGACAAACAAAAACTGAAAGAATTTGCAAACACCAAACCAGCTCTACAGGAAATCTTGAAAGGGGTCCTCTAAGCAAAGAGAGAGCCTACAAGTGGTAGATCAGAAAGGAACAGAGACCATATACAGTAACAGTCACCTTACAGGCAATACAATGGCACTAAATTCATATCTCTCAATAGTTACCCTAAATGTTAATGGGCTAAATGCCCCTGTCAAAAGACACAGGGTATCAGAATGGATAAAAAAATAAAACCCATCTATATGTTGCCTCCAAGAAACTCATTTTAAGCCCGAAGACACCTCCAGATTTAAAGTGAGGGGGTGGAAAAGAATTTACCATGCTAATGGACATCAGAAGAAAGCAGGAGTGGCAATCCTTATATCAGATCAATTAGATTTTAAGCCAAAGACTATAATAAGAGATGAGGAAGGACACTATATCATACTCAAAGGGTCTGTCCAACAAGAAGATTTAACAATTTTAAATATCTATGCCCCCAACGTGGGAGCAGCCAACTATATAAACCAATTAATAACAAAATCAAAGAAACACATCAACAATAATACAATAATAGTAGGGGACTTTAAACTCCCCTCACTGAAATGGACAGATCATCCAAGCAAAAGATCAGCAAGGAAATAAAGGCCTTACATGACACACTGGACCAGATGGACATCACAGATATATTCAGAACATTTCATCCCAAAGCAACAGAATACACATTCTTCTCTAGTGCACATGGAACATTCTCCAGAATAGATCACATCCTCGGTCCTAAATCAGGACTCAACCGGTATTAAAAGATTGGGATCATTCCCTGCATATTTTCAGACCACAATGCTCTAAAGCTAGAACTCAACCACAAAAGGAAGTTTGAAAAGAACCCAAATACATGGAGACTAAACAGCATCCTTCTAAAGAATGAATGCGTCAACCGGGAAATTAAAGAAGAATTGAAAAAAATCATGGAAACAAATGATAATGAAAATACAACGGTTCAAAATCTGTGGGACACAACAAAGGCAGTCCTGAGAGGAAAATATATAGAGGTTCAAGCCTTTCTCAAGAAACAAGAAAGGTCTCAGGTACACAACCTAACCCTACACCTAAAGGAGCTGGAGAAAGAACAAGAAAGAAACCCTAAGCCCAGCAGGAGAAGAGAAATCATAAAGATCAGAGCAGAAATCAATGAAATAGAAACCAAAAAAATAATAGAACAAATCAATGAAACTAGGAGCTGGTTCTTTGAAAGAATTAATAAAATTGATAAACCCCTGGCCTGGCTTATCAAAAAGAAAAGAGAAAGGACCCAAATAAATAAAATCATGAATGAAAGAGGAGAGATCACAACTAACCCCAAAGAAATACAAACTATTATAAGAACATACTATGAGCAACTCTACACCAACAAATTTGACAATCTGGAAGAAATGGATGCATTCCTAGAAACATATAAACTACCACAACTGAACCAGGAAGAAATAGAAAGCCTGAACAGACCCATAACCAGTAGGGAAATTGAAACAGTCATTAAAAATCTCCAAACAAACAAAAGCCCAGGGCCAGACAGCTTCCCGGGGGAATTCTATCAAACATTTAAAGAAGAACTAATTCCTATTCTCCTGAAACTGTTCCAAAAAATAGAAATGGAAAACTTCCAAACTCATTTTATGAGGCCAGCATCACCTTGATCCTAAAACCAGACAAGGATCCCACCAAAAAAGAGAGCTATAGACTGATATCCTTGATGAACACAGATGCGAAAATACTCAACAAAATACTAGCCAATAGGATTCAACAGTACATTAAAAAGATTATTCACCACGACCAAGTGGGATTTATTCCAGGGCTGCAAGGTTGGTTCAACATCCGCAAATCAGTCAATGTGATACAACACATCAATAAAAGAAAGAACAAGAACCATATGATACTCTCAATAGATGCTGAAAAAGCATTTGACAAAGTACAGCATCCCTTCCTGATCAAAACTCTTCAAAGTGTAGGGATAGAGGGCACATACCTCAATATCATCAAAGCCATCTATGAAAAACCCACCGCAAATATCATTCTCAATGGAGAAAAACTGAAAGCTTTTCCGCTGAGGTCAGGAACACGGCAGGGATGTCCATTATCACCACTGCTATTCAACATAGTACTAGAGGTCCTAGCCTCAGCAATCAGACAACAAAAGGAAATTCAAGGCATCCAAATCAGCAAAGAAGAAGTCAAATTATCACTCTTTGCAGATGATATGATACTAAATGTGGAAAACCCAAAAGACTCCACTCCAAAACTGCTAGAACTTATACAGGAATTCAGTAAAGTGTCAGGATATAAAATCAATGCACAGAAATCAGTTGCATTTCTCTACACCAACAGCAAGACAGAAGAAAGAGAAATTAAGGAGTCAATCCCATTTACAATTGCACCCAAAACCATAAGATACCTAGGAATAAACCTAACCAAAGAGGCACAGAATCTATACTCAGAAAACTATAAAGTACTCATGAAAGAAATGGAGGAAGACACAAAGAAATGGAAAAATGTTCCATGCTCCTGGATTGGAAGAATAAATATTGTGAAAATGTCTATGCTACCTAAAGCAATCTACACATTTAATGCAATTCCTATCAAAGTACCATCCATCTTTTTCAAAGAAATGGAACAAATAATTCTAAAATTTA
This sequence comes from Mustela erminea, assembly GCF_009829155.1. Lineage (NCBI taxonomy): Eukaryota > Metazoa > Chordata > Mammalia > Carnivora > Mustelidae > Mustela > Mustela erminea. The sequence continues at coordinate 82,303,785 of NC_045628.1, forward strand.
TATGGAACCAGAAAAGACCTCGCATAGCCAAAGGGATATTGAAAAAGAAAGCCAACGTTGGTGGCATCACAATTCCGGACTTCAAGCTCTATTCCAAAGCTGTCATCATCAAGACAGCATGGTACTGGCACAAAAACAGACACATAGATCAATGGAACAGAATAGAGAGCCCAGAAATAGACCCTCAACTCTACAGTCAACTAATCTTCGACAAAGCAGGAAAGAATGTCCAATGGAAAAAAGACAGCCTCTTCAATAAATGGTGCTGGGAAAATTGGACAGCCACATGTAGAAAAATGAAATTGGACCATTTCCTTACACCACACACAAAAATAAACTCAAAATGGATGAAGGACCTCAATGTGCGAAAGAAATCCATCAAAATCCTTGAGGAGAACACAGGCAGCAACCTCTTCGACCTCAGCTGCAGCAACATCTTCCTAGGAACAACACCAAAGGCAAGGGAAGCAAGGGCAAAAATGAACTATTGGTATTTCATCAAGATCAAAAGCTTTTGCACAGCAAAGGAAACAGTTAACAAAATCAAAAGACAACTGACAGAATGGGAGAAGATATTTGCAAATGACATATCAGATAAAGGACTAGTGTCCAGAATCTATAAAGAACTTAGCAAATTCAACACCCAAAGAACAAATAATCCAATCAAGAAATGGGCAGAGGACACGAACAGACATTTCTGCAAAGAAGACATCCAGATGGCCAACAGACACATGAAAAAGTGCTCCATATCACTCGGCATCAGGGAAATACAAATCAAAACCACAATGAGATATCACCTCACACCCGTCAGAATGGCTAAAATCAACAAGTCAGGAAATGACAGATGCTGGCGAGGATGCGGAGAAAGGGGAACCCTCCTACCCTGTTGGTGGGAATGCAAGCTGGTGCAGCCACTCTGGAAAACAGCATGGAGGTTCCTCAAAATGTTGAAAATAGAACTACCCTATGACCCAGCAATTGCACTATTGGGTATTTACCCTAAGGATACAAACGTAGTGATCCAAAAGGGCACGTGCACCCGAATGTTTATAGCAGCAATGTCCACAATAGCCAAACTATGGAAAGAACCTAGATGTCCATCAACAGATGAATGGATCAAGAAGATGTGGTATATATACACAATAGAATACTATGCAGCCATCAAAAGAAATGAAATCTTGCCATTTGCGACAACATGGATGGAACTAGAGCGTATCATGCTTAGCGAAATAAGTCAAGCAGAGAAAGACAACTATCATATGATCTCCCTGATATGAGGAAGTGGTGATGCAACATGGGGGCTTAAGTGGGTAGGAGAAGAATAAGTGAAACAAGATGGGATTGGGAAGGAGACAAACCATAAGTGACTCTTAATCTCACAAAACAAACTGAGGGTTGCTGGGGGGAGGGGGTTGGGAGAAGGGGGTGGGATTATGGACATTGGGGAGGGTATGTGCTTTGTTGAGTGCTGTGAAGTGTGTAAACCTGGTGATTCACAGACCTGTACCCCTGGGGATAAAAATATATGTTTATAAAAAATAAAAAATTTTAAAATCTTCAAAAAAAAAAAAAAAAAAGGTAAAGCATAGAAAGTAGAAAAAGACTCCAGGAATAAACATCTAAATAATAAACTTTCCATCAGAAGACAATATTATATTCCAGATATACACTTGATTTTAGTTGGTCTCTTTTGGTTTGTATGGGTAATATTGAGTTTTTAAAAATTTTTATATAATCAGATAATCTAATGGCTAGTAAGAAATTTAAAGTAAAAAGGGAATTTTTTTTTAACCTTTGTTTTTAAAAGAATAGCACTGGCTTGTTTTGCCCTGGATTGTCATACCAAAGAGAAAGTGTGACATGTCACAATTGAGGTGACTTTCTTTCAAGAGTCCTCCAAGGTGACAATTCTTAAGAACATTTGCCTTTTCATTTTCTAAGTGTTGATGAGACGCCATGAGGAAATATAAAAATCAGGCACAAATACATTAATTTCTAAAAGGTGTTATTTTTTCTTATGACCTGAATGATTTTTCACCTGTGTGCCACAAAATCTAATGATCCCATTTTTATAAAAGGAATCACTCCTAATGATCCTGAACAATTCAAAACTTGAATACATCAAGAGTAGTTTTCACATATAAATAAATGTAAGGTAGGCCTTATGCTTTTTCTGAGCTTAAAAACAGACTGAAAATGCAGTGTAGAGGCACATTGCTGGGTGATTTATTTTGCAGCATGTTCTCTGTATTTTTTTTTTTCATGAATCTTGTCTGATATGCAGTGATTTTTTTCAGCATAAAGGTGGGCTTCCTTAATGTGCTTTTTTTTCTTAATTGTCAGAGCATCATCTCTGACATTAACTGACAAACATGTTGTTGTGTTTTATTGTTTTATCTAGATATGAACTCTTAGAGTGGGGGTCTGTTTTCCCATTCCCATGTTGACACCACTACTTAATGAACATTTGAGTGATTATAGTTTATAACATTATTTTAAATTGTATTTGTAATTGATATTAAAATAAAAGCATCATAGTAGGTCACTCTCAGAAATTTCTGATGCATAGAAAATTATGCAGATGACGATATTGAAAAGGAACTGGAAGCATTTCTGTTTCTATCTAAAGTTCTGTCTGTTGGAATGCCTGAAGTATGGCTTCAAATTCACCCTTTTTTTCTTTTTTACATTTTGTACGCTATTTCATCATTGTTTCCCTTTTCCTGACTATAAGTTTTTAAAAAGCTAGAATGTATCTTCACTTACATTGTGCTTACTGCTCCTTTGATGGTCACGGAACATTGTTTTCTCATCTTGTTGGATGTAACTAGTATTGATTGAGCTGTAGACTGGCTTCCCCCTACATTTGGCTCAGCCCCAAGGTACAAACTCATAACAGCAGTATTTACCCAACACTGCCCTTCCCAGATTTGATGTTTTATGGCTTATCATCTCACGCTCTTCAGGTTGCCAAGGGCATCCTATCACTTGGGGCAGAATTCAAGTAAATGACTTATGACAGGAATTTCAAATAATAGGGGAAAAGAAATAAGTCAAAAGGTTGCATTCTAACTGTGTTAGTGTGAATTCTTGACTCATTTTCTTGCATGCCTGCAAAGACATTTATAGCCATGGGGTGAAAATAAAGGGGTTTCTTGGATTGAAAATTGAAACAAAATGACAATTTTGTTTTTAAATTGCTATTTCCAGCCATTTTATCAAATACAGAAGAAGTAGATTCTCTTATATCTCTAGCAGTCATATAGCAGTTTCATGGCCCAGAATGCTCTTTATGAAACCACATAATGTTAAGGCACTTAAAATCTGTTTCACCACGCAGAAAGTTTTATCCAGTAGGTTGCTTGCCATTTTTAAATGAGAAAGCTTTTATACCTGAAAATAATATAATACTATATGTTAACTGTACTAGAATTAAAATAACAATTTAATTAAAAAATAAAAGAGAAAGCTTTGATCTTTCACATTCAGCCACTTCTTCTCCATAAGAATTTTATGGTTTTATTTAAATTCAGTTGGCTAACATACAGTGTAATATTAGTTTCAGGTGTACAGTGTAATGATTCAACACTTCCATACATCACCTGGTGTTCATCACAAGGTCAATCCTTAATCCTCATCACCTGTTTCACCCATTCCCCACCTCCACCTCCCCTCTGGTAACCATCACTTTGTTCTCTATGTTCAAGAGTCTGTTTCCTAGTTTGCCTCACTCTCTTTCTTTTTTCCCTTTGCCTATTTCTTTTGTTTTTTAAATTCCACATATGAATGAGGTCATATGGTATTTGTCTTTTTCTGACTGACATTTAACTTAACATAATACTCTCTAGCTCCATCCATGTCCTTGCAAATGGTAAGATTTCATTCTTTTTTACAGATGGGTAATAATCTTCTGTGTGTGTGTGTGTGTGTGTGTGTGTGTGTGTGTGTGTGTATCATCTCTTCTTTAGTCATTCATCAGTAGATGAACACTTGGACTTTTTCCATAATTGGACTATTATAAATAATGCTGCTATCAACATCGGGGTGCATGCAACCCTTTGAATAAGTATTTTTGGACTCTTTGGGTAAATACCTACCAGTGCAGTTGCTGGGTCACAGGGAAGTTCCATTTTTAACTTTTTGAGGAACCTCCAGACTGTTTTCCAGAGTGGCTGCATCAGTTTGCATTCCCACCAACAGTGGAAGAGTGTTCCCCTTTCTCTGAATCCTTGCCAACACTTGTTTCTTATATTGTTGATTTTAGCCATTCTGACAAGTGTGAGGTGGTATCTGATTGCAGTTTTGATATCCATTTCCTTTCATTCTTCTGCGTGTGGCTGTCCAGTTTTCCCAACACCATTTGTTGAAGAGACTGTCTTTCTTCCATCTGATACTCTTTCCTGCTTTGTCAAAGTTTAATTGAGGATACAGTTGTGGGTTCATTTCTGGGTTTTCTATTATCTATTGTTCTTTGTGTCTGTTTTTGTGCAATACCATACTGTTTTAACCACTACAGCTTTGTAATATAACTTGAAGTCCAGAATTGTGGTGTTTCCAGCTTTGCTTTTTCTTTTTCAAGATTGCTTTGGCTTTTCAGGGTTCCATACAAATTTTAGGATGGTTTGTTTTAGCTCTGTGAAAAATGTTGTTGGTATTTTGATAGATTGCGTTAAATGTTTATATTGCTTTGGATAGTATATACATTTTAACAATATTTGTTTTTTCAACCTGTGAGCATAGAATGCATTTCTTTGCATCATCTTGAATTTCTTTCATCAGTGTTTTATTTTCAGAATAGAGGTCTTTCATCTCTTTGGTTAAGTTTATTCCTAGATATCTTAATGTTTTTGATGCAATTGTAAGTGAGATTGTTTTCTAAATTTCACTTTCTGCTACCTCATTTTTAGTGTATAAAACTGCAACAGATTCCTATACATTGATTTTATATTTGTGACTTTAACTGAATTTCTTTATGAGTTCTACAAGTATTTTGGTGGAGACTTTGAGTTTTCTATATGTAGTATCATGTCATTTGCAAATAGTTTTCTTTCTTCCTTACCAGTTTGGATGACTTTTATTTCTTTTTGTTGTCTAATTACTGTGGATCAGACTTCCAGTACTGTGCTGAATAAAAGTGGTGAGAGTGGACATCCATGTCTTCTTGTTCCTGACCTTTTCACCATTGAGGATGGTGTTGGCTGTGGGTCTTTCATTTATGGGCTTTATTATGTTAAGATCTGTTCTCTTTTTTATTTTATTTATTTATTTATTTGACAGACAGAAATCACAAGTAGGCAGAGAGGCAGATAGAGAGAGAGGGGAAAGCAGGCTCCCTACTGAGCAGAAAGCCCGATGCGGGCCTTGATCCCAGGACCCTGAGATCATGACCTGAGCCGAAGGCAGAGGCTTTAACCACTGAGCCACCCAGGTGCCCAAAGATCTGTTCTCTTTAGATCTACTTTGTGGAGGGTTTTTCTCATGAATGGATTTTACTTTGTCAAATGCTTTTTCTGCATCCACTGAAATGATCATATTTTTGTTTCAAGATTTATTGCTTATGCACCACACCCAGTGCTCCATGCAATACGTGCTCTCCTTAATCCACCACCAGGTTCATGCATCCCCCCACTCTCCTCCCCTCCAAAACCCTCAGGTTGTTTCTCAGAGTTCACAGTCTCTCATGGTTCATCTCTGCCTCTGATTTCCCCCAATTCACTTTTCCTTTCCTTCTTCTAATGTCCCCCATGTTATTTCTCATGTTCCATAAGTAAGTGAAACCATTGACTTTCTCTGCTTGACTTACTTCACTCAGCATAATCTCCTCCAGTCCCATCCATCTTGATACAAAAGTTGGATATTCATCCTTTCTGATGAAGGCGTAATATTCCATTGTATGTATGAGCCATCTCTTCTCTATCCATTCATCTGTTGAAGGGCATCTTTGTTCTTTCCACAGTTTGGCGATTGTGGCCATTGCTGCTATGAACATTGGGGTACATATGGCCCTCTTTTCACCACATCTGTAACTTGGGAGTAAATATCCAGTAGTGCAATTGCAGGGTCATAGTGTAGCTCTATTTTTAATTTCTTAAGGAATCTCCACACTGTTTTTCAAAGTGGCTGCACCAACTTGCATTCCTACCAACAGTGTAAGAGGGTTCCCCTTTCTCCATATATATCCTCTCCAACACTTGCTGTTTCTTGTCTTATTAATTTTGGCCATTCTAACTGGAGTAATGTGGTATCTCAGTGTGGTTTTGATTTGAATTTCCCGGATGGCTAATGATGATGAACATTTTTTCATGTGTCTGTTAGCCATTTGTATGTCTTCTTTGGAGAAATGTTTGTTCATGTCTTCTGCCCATTTTTTTTTTTTTATATGATTATCTGTTTTTTGGGTGTTGAGTTTGAGTTCTTTATAGATCTTGGATATGAGTCCTTTGTCTGTAGTATCTTTTGTGAATATCTTCTCCCATTCCGTGGGTTGCCTCTTTGTTTTGTTGACTGTTTCCTTTGCTGTGCAGAAGATTTTGATCTTGATAAAGTCCCCAAAGTTCATTTTTGCTTTTGTTTACTCTGCCTTTGGAGACATTTCTTGAAAGAAGTTGCTGTGGCCGATGCTGAAAAGGTTACTCTCTATGTTCTCCTCTAGGATTTTGGTAGATTCCTACCTCACAGTAAGGTCTTTTATCCATTTCGAGTTTATATTTGTGTATGGTGTAAGAGAATGGTCGAGTTTCATTCTTCTATACATAGCTATCCAATTTTCCCAGTACCATTTATTGAAGACTGTCTTTTTACCACCGGATATTTTTCCTGCTTTGTCAAAGATTATTTGACCATAGAGGTGTGGGTCCATATCTGGACTCACTCTGTTCCACTGGTCTATGTGTCTGTTTTTGTGCCAGGACCATGCCATCTTGGTGATCACTGCTTTGTAGTGAACCTTGAAATCAGGCAATGTGATACCCCCAGCTTAATCCTTACTTCTGTATTTGTATTCTTCTACTGATGTAACATATCACATTGATTGTTTTGGAAATATTAAACTATGCTTGCATCCTAATAATAAATCCCACTTGATTGTGATGTATAATTTATTTTAATATGTTGTTGGATTTGACTTACTAATATTTTGTTGAGGATTTTTGTGTCTATATTCATGAGGGGATAGAAGTCTTTTGTTAGATATGTATTTCATATATATTTTTCTCTAAGATTTACCTATTCATTTTCTTAGAAGTGTCTTTTGATTAATAGAAGTTTTCCAGTTTATCACTGTTAGTTTTTTATAATTAGTAATTTCTGAGTTATGTCCAAGAAATATCTATTGGGTCACAAAGAAATTCTGTATTATTTTTCTTCTAAAGATGTTATAGTTTTAGGTTTTATGTTCTGTGATTCAATTTAAATTAATGTAGAGGTCAACTTTTATTTTATTTTTCCCTAGTGGATATCTATCACTATTATTAAAAGATTTTCCTTTCCTCATTGAATTGCATTGGTGTCTTTGTGGAAAATCAGTTGACCTCATAAATGTAAATTTATTTACATTTCTATTTCTGCATTATATATTCTGCACCATCGAACTAGTTGTTGATCTGAATGCTAATGTTAGACTGATGAGAGTAACTTTGTAGTAGATCTTGAAATCAAATAATGTAAATCCTTTGTTCTTTATCAGGATTGTTTTGTTTTGGCTATTCTGTATTCTTTGCATTTCCATATAAATTTTAAAATCATCTTGTTAAATTCTAAAGACAGTCTACAAGAATACTGATTGAAATTATGCTCAATATGTAGGTTAAATAGGAGATAACTAACAATAATTTTGAGTGTTTCAGTCCATGAACATAATGTTTCTCTGCATTTAGCTTTTGCTGTAGCTTTTTTTTTATTGCAGTGCTTTGCACTGTCTTGCATATCTTTGTTAAATTCTAATTTACTTCTAATTACTTTATAATTTATATATTATTGTAAAGAAATTGAATTTTATTTCATTTTCTATTTTGCATTGTTAATAGTTAGAAATACAACTGGTATGTTATAACTAAACTTTGTATGCTACATTCACTTATTAGTTCTAAGAGTTTATAGATTCCTTAGTATTTTCAATCAAGGAAGCAATCATGTTACCACTATATTTAGGAGTTTTACTTCTTACTTCCCAGACATTATTACTTTGATTTCTCTTTCTTTCCTTACGCCCTTGTTAGGACTTCCTGTGTGAATGTGGATTAGAAGTAGTAAAAGCAGATATTCTTGGCGTATTCTCAAGTTTTTGGGAAAACATTTAATATTTCACCATTAAGTACGATGTTGGATTTGGGTTTTTCTTAGATGCACTTTATCACATTGAAGAACATTAATCTTACTCTTAGCTTACTAGAGAGTTTCTATCATAAATGAATAATAATTTTTGTTACCTAATTTCTTAGATCAAAATGATTGTATCACCTTTTATACCTTTTAATCCACATTTTAAAATGTTTATTGATACGATAATCACATTAATTGATTTTATAATATTAAACTGACCATACATTTCTTGACTAACCCCATCTTATCATGCTGAATCCAAGTTTTTATTGCTGGATTAAATTTTATTATATACATATTTAGAATATTTTCTCCCATTCTGTGGATTGTCTTCTTATTCTCTTGATAATGTTTTTCACAATGTGGAAATTTTTAATTTAATGAAGTCAAGCTATCAGTTATTTCTTTCATACATCATGCTCTTGGTGGTGTAGCTAAAAAGTCATCACCAACCCACAATCATATGATTTTTTTTCTATGCTATTTTTCCAGGAGTTTTATAGTTTTGTATTTTACATTTGTCTGCAATCCCTTTTGAATTAATTTTTGTGAAAGATAGGAGGTCTGTCCTCTAGATTAATTTTTTTTTGGAAAGTGGATTTCTTTGTTCCAGCTCCATTTGTTAAAAAGACTATCTTTTGGGGAGACAAGGTGGTGGAGAACTAGGGGGAGGTACTGTTTCAACCTGTACCCTAAAGTGAACTGATTACCTACCAAACAACTCTGATCACTCATGAAATCAGCCTGAGAGCCTGAGATTAGAATTCTACATGTCTGGATCTCTACAGGGGCAGAACACGCCAGTGGACAGGTAAAGCAGAGTGGGAAAGTTGGACTAATATTGGAGGGTAAACAAAAGGGGGAGGGAGCCACCAGAAGCAACCCACTGGAAAGTAATACCCCAATATGAGAGTGCCCTGTGACTGGGGACCAGCACTAAGTTGGAGTCTGGTTGAAAGCACTCAAAAAGAGCAAAGGATCATGGGGGGAAATTTTGGGAATGGGGCAGTTAGGGACAGGGGCTTAAGTCCCCAGACCAAGGAAAGCCACCCCTGGCGCTGAGCCAGTGAGAGTGCTGCAAAGAAACCAGGTCTTGGTCCCTGAGCCTGAGCATGCCTGAGAGTGCCTGGGTGGGAGCTCCTGTGAGGAGCTGGGAACCTCACCAGCTGGCAGAACTATGCCCTTTTTGCACTTCCCAGGCACATACAGCACTGTGCTATCAGAGTCTGAGCCACATCCCACACCCTCCCCCTGAGAGAGGTGCAAGTAGGCTCCAGCCCAGCTCTCAAACCCTGAGAGTCTGAGCACTCCCAGCTCAGGCCAGCAGGAAAATCTCAGTGTGTGACTGCTGCTTGGGACCTCTCTGGTGGTCTGGAGCTGGCCAGACAGCCGCCACTGTCATTGTTTTGGGTACAAGTTCCTGTGTCCCCAGGGACCACAACAGGGAATGTGCTCTGCCAGTGGCCAAGGGGGAATTTATATGCTCTGCAGCACCCAGAGTGAACAGACTAAAGCTTCTCTTTGAGAGAGGTCTGGGTGCAGTTTGCTTTCCTCTAAAAAACCATCAAAAGCTGTCAAGGCAAGAGAAAACAAAGGAACAAACAAACAAAACCTCCAAAGAATGAAAGCCTGAAAAACCGGTTTCCTCAGAGCCCACCCCTTGAAGGGGGCAGGAGGATTTAACTCAGGGAACACTGCCTGAAAACCCATGCATCAGGCCCCTCCCACAGAAAGCCGAACGGAAGAAAAAAAAAAAAGACAAGAGAACAACCACCACTACTTCATAGATACAACTTTTATTTTTAATTCGTTCCCATTATTCTGGTTCTTTTTTTATAGATAATTTTTAACCTATTTACCATCACAGTGAGATGTCCAGTACATCAAATTCCATAATAACCTTTTAATCTGAACTTCTTGATACATATACCCATGTTTTTCTTTTGCTTTTCTATTTTCTAATTTTTTAAAATTTTAGTTTAGTACATTCTTTTTCTTTCCTTTTATTTTTTAATATTCATATAGAGTTAAACTTCAAGGTAATCCCCTTTCCCCAATCAATCCTACCCCTATAGGTAAACCAATTTTTATTCCCCCTTTATCTTAGGAAAGTTGAGTCCTTTAACAAAAATATCAAGATACATCCAGGAAGAATCAAAATAACCTTCCTCACCCACACTGAGAATTTATATCCACTCTCCCATCTTTTTCTTCCACCAGTGTTTCTGTGTATTTGTGTTTGTCCTGGTAGTATATAAATCTTATACTTCGGGTTCTTTTTGACGAAGTTCTTTTTTTGTTTTGCATATATATATATATGTATATATATATATATATATACATATATATATATATGTGTGTGTGTGTGTATTTTTTTGATATGATAATCACATTATCATATTATATATGATATATTATATATATGATATATATGATATATATTATATATATGATATTATATATGATAATGTGATTATCATATATATGATATATATGATATATATTTATATAAATATATATTTTTTCTGTTGTCATCTACTTTTATCAGTCTTTTTGTTTGTCTGTTTTTGTTTGGATACTTCATAAATCTTACCTTGGGGCCCATTTGGGCTGGGCCTTCTCTTTTATTTTACCTTTCTTTCTTTGCCTGTCTCTCTCTCCCTCTTTTTTCTTTTTTTCTCTCTTTCTTTTTTTTTTAAAGATTTTATTTATTTATTTGATAGAGCGATCACAAGTAGGCAGAGAGGCAGGCAGAGAAAGAGGAGGAAGCAGGTTCCCTGCTGAGCAAAGAGCCCAATGCAGGGCTCAATCCCAGAACCCTGAGATCATGACCTGATCTGAAGGCAGAGGCTTTAACCCACTGAAGCACCCAGGTGCCCCTTCTCTCTTTCTTTTTTTTTTCATTTGGGTGGGGACTCTTGATTGCTCAAAAGCATTCCTTGACTGCACCACGGTCGATACATCCAGCTACATCCATTCAGCCATCTCTCACCAAAATGACTAGGAGGAGGAATGCCCAACAGAAGAAAAATTCAGATTCTGCAACAGAGCTAATGGCTATCAATATAGACAATATGTCGGAAAGGGAATTCAGGCTAACAATTATCCAGGCAATAGCTAGGTTGGAGAAAGTCATGGATGATAAAATGGAATTGATTAGGACAGAACTGAAAGCCACCAGGGATGATGTTCAAAATGTTTTCAATTGAGTTCCAATCTAATCTAAATTCTCTAAAAGCTAGGGTAACTGAGACAGAAGATAGAATTAGTGATCTGGAGGACAAACAGATAGAAAGAAAGGATCAGGAGAAAGCCCGGAAAAAACAGCTTAGAAGCCACAAAAACAGAACTAGGGAAATAAATGACGCCATGAAACATTCCAACGTCAGAATTATTGGAATCCCTGAAGGAGAGGAGAAAGAAAGAAGTCTAGAAGATATAGTGGAACAAATTCTCCATGAAAATTTTCCCAGTCTCGTGAATGGAACCAGTGTTCATGTACTAGAGGCAGAAAAGTCTCCCTACAAGATTATAGAATCTAAAAAAATATCAAGGCACCTGATAGTAAAATTGAGGAATCATAATTGTAGACACGATCTCTTGAAAGTAGCTAGGACTAAGAAGCACCTTACGTACAGAGGAAAGCCCATCAGAATAACATCAGACCTGTCCACAGAAACCTGGAAAGCCAGAAAGGGCTGGAAAGACATATTCAGGGCACTAAATGAGAAGAACATGCCAAGAATACTGTATCCAGAAAGACTGACATTCAAAATGGATGGAGAGATAAAAAAGAGTTTCCAAGACTGGCAAGGCTTATGCAACCACTAATATCACTGCAGGAAATATTAAGGGGGGGTTCTATAAAAGAGGAAAAATCCTAAGAATATCATTGGATAGAAATATGGAGACAATTAACTGAAAGAAAGACTTCAAAGGTAACACGATGTCAATAAAAACCTATCTATCAATAATCACTCTCAATGTGAATGGCCTAAATGTGACCATAAAATGGCACAGGGTTGCAGATTGGATAAAACGACAGGACCCATCCATATGTTGTCTACAAGAGACCCATTTCTAACCTAAGGATACACCCAGACTGAAAGTGAAGGAACGGAGAAGCATCTTTCATTCCAATTGGCCTCAAAAGAAGTCCAGGGTAGTGATTCTCATATCAGATAAATTAGATTTTAAACTAAAGACTGTAGTCAGAGATACAGAAGGACACTACATCATTCTTTTCTTTTTTTATTAAAGATTTATTTATTTATTTATTTGACAGACAGAGATTACAAGTAGGCAGAGAGGCAGGCAGAGAGAGAGAGAGAGGAGGAAGCAGGCTCCCTGCTGAGCAGAGAGCCTGATGCGGGGCTCGATCCCAGGACCCTGGGATCATGACCTGAGCCAAAGGCAGAGGCTTTAACCCACTGAGCCACCCAGGTGCCCCACACTACATCATTCTTAAAGGGACTATCCACCAAGATGATCTAACAATTGTAAATATCTATGCCCCCAATATGGGAGCAGCCAATTTCATAAGAAAACTATTAATCAAGATAAAAAGTCATATTCATATGAATACATTAATAGTAGGAGATCTTAACATGCCTCTCTCAATAATAGACAGATCATCCAAGCAGAAAATCAACAAAGAAACAAGAGCATTGAATGAAACATTGGACCAGATGGACCTCATAGATATATACAGAACATTCCACCCTAACACAGCAGAATACTCATTCATCTCAAGTGCACATGGAACCTTCTCCAGACTAGGCCACATACTGGGTCACAAATCAGGACTCAACTGATACCAAAAGACTGAGGTTATTCCATGCATATTCTCAGATCACAATGCTTTGGAACTGGAGCTCAATCACAAGGAAAAGTTCTGAAGGAACTCAAACACCTGGAAGCTAAAGACCACCTTGTTTAAGAATGCTTGGATCAACCAGGAGATCAAAGAAGAATTAAACAACTCATGGAAACCAATGAGAATGAAGACACTTCAGTCCAAAACCTATAGGATACAGCAATGGCGGTCCTAAGAGGGAAATACATAGCCATACAAGCGTCCCTCAAAAAAACTGAAAAATTCAGAATACACCAGCTATCTCTACACCTTAAAGAACTGGAGAATCAACAACAAATTCAACCAACTCCACACATAAGAAGGGAAATAATCAAAATTAGAGCAGAGATCAGTGAGGTAGAAACTAAAGATACAGTAGAATGTATCAATGAAAGTAGAAGCTGGTTTTTTGAAAGAATCAATAAGATTGATAAATCATTGGCCACACTAATCCAAAAGAAAAGAGAAAAAGCTCAAATTAATAAAATTATAAATGAAAAGGGAGAGATCACAACTAACACCAAGGAAGTAGAAACAATCATCAGAAGTTATTATCAATAATATGCCAATAAGCTAAGCAACCTAGATGAAATGGATGCATTCCTGGAAAACTATAAACTCCCAAAATTGAACCAGAAAGAAATTGACAACCTGAATAGACTGATGTCTAGTAACAAGATTGAAGCAGTGATCAAAAACCTTCCAAAAAACAAGAGCCCAGGGCACGATGGATTCCCTGGGGAATTCTACCAAACTTTCAAAGAATAACACCTATTCTCCTGAAGCTGTTTCAAAAAATTGAAGCAGAAGGAAAACTTCCAGACTCTTTCTATGAAGCCAGCTTTACCCTGATCCCCAAACCAGGGAAAGAGCCCATGAAAAAGGAGAATTTCAGACCAATATCATTGATGAATATGGATGCTAAAATTCTCAACAAGATCCTAGCAAATAGGACCCAACAGCACATTAAAAAGATTATCCACCATGACGAGGTGGGATTCATCCATGGGTTACAAGGATGGTTCAACATTCTCAAATCAATCAATGTGATAGAACAAATCAATAAGAGAAGAGAGAAGAACCACATGGTCCTCTCAATTGATGCAGAAAAAACATTTGACAAAATCCAGCATCCGTTCCTGATTAAAATGCTTCTAAGTATAGGGATAGAGGGAACATTCCCGAACTTCATAAAATCTATCCATGAAAGACCCACAGCAAATATCATCCTCAATGGGAAAAAGCTCTAAGCCTTTCCGTTGAGATCAGGAACATGACAAGGATGCCCACTCTCACCATTCTTGTTCAACATAGTATTAGAAGTCCTAGCAACAGCAATCAAACAACAAAGAAAAATAAAAGGTATCCAAATTGGCAATGAAGAAGTCAAACTCTTTTTTCACTGATGACATGATACTTTATATGGAAAACACAAAAGACTCCACCCCCAAACTACTAGAACTCATACAGCAATTCGGTAATGTGGCAAGATATAAAGTCAATGTACAGAATCAGTTGCTTTCTTATACACTAACAATGGAAATACAGAAGGGGAAATTAGAGAATCGATTCCATTTACTATAGCACCAAGAACCATAAGATGCCTAGGAATAATCCTAACCAAAGAGGTAAAGAATCTCTACTCGAGGAACTACAGAACACTCATGAAAGAAACTGAAGAAGACACAAAAAGATGGAAGACCATTCCATGCTCTTGGATCAGAAGAATAAACATTGTTAAAATGTCAATACCACCTAGAGCAATCTATACCTTTAATGCCATTCCGATCAAAATTCCACCAGTATTTTTCAAAGAGCTGGAGCAAATAATCCTAAAATTTGTATGGAATCAGAAGAGACCCTGAATTGCTAAGGAAATGTTGAAAAAGAAAAACAAAACTGGGGGCATCATGTTACCTGATTTCAAGCTTTACTACAAAGCTGTGATCACCAAGACAGCATGGTACTGGCATAAAAACAGACCAATAGACCAGTGGAATAGAGTAGAGAGCCCAGATATGGACCCTCAACTCTATGGTCAAATAATCCTCGACAAAGCAGGAAAAAATATACAGTGGGAAAAAGACAGTCTCTTCAATAAATGGTGCTGGAAAAGGTGGACAGCTACATGTAGAAGAATAAAATTCGACCATTCTCTTACACCATACACAAAGATCAATTGAAATGCATAAAAGATCTCAACGTGAGGCAGGAATCCATCAGAATTCTAGAGGAGAACATAGACAGTAATCTCTTCGATATCAGCCACAGCAACTTCTTTCAAGATATGTCTTCAAAGCCAAAGGAAACAAAAGCAAAAATAAACTTTTGGGACTTCATCAAGATCAAAAGCTTCTGCACAGCAAAGGAAACAGTCAACAAAACAAAGAGGCAACCAACGGAATGGGAGAAGATATTTGCAAATGACAGTACAGACAAAAGGTTGATATCCAGGATCTATAAAGAACTTCTCAAACTCAACACACACAAAACAGATAATCATGTCAAAAAATGGGTAGAAGACATGAACAGACACTTCTCCAGTGAAAGCATACAAATGGCTAACAGACACATGAAAAAAATGTTCATCATCACTAGCCATCAGGGAGATTCAAATCAAAACCACTTTGAGATACCACCTTACACCAGTTAGAATGGCCAAAATTAGCAAGACAGGAAACAACATGTGTTGGAGAGGATGTGGAGAAAGGGGAACCCTCTTACACTGTTGGTGGGAATGCAAGTTGGTGCAGCCACTATGGAAAAACAGTGTGAAGATTCCTAAGAAATTAAACATAGAGCTTCCCTATGACCCTGCAATTGCACTTCTGGGTATTTAACCCAAAGATACAGATGTAGTGAAAAGAAAGGCCATCACTACCCCAATGTTTATAGTAGAAATGGCCAAGTCGCCAAACTGTGGAAAGAACCATGATGCCCTTCAATGGACGAATGGATAAGGAAGATGTGGTCCATATACACTATGGAGTATTATGCCTCCATCAGAAAGGATAAATACCCAGCTTTTGTGGCAACATGGACGGGACTAAAAGAGATTATGCTGAGTGAAATAAGTCAAGCAGAGAGAGTCAATTATCATATGATTTCACTTATTTGTGGAGCATAACAAATAATATGGAGGATATGGGGAGATGGAGAGGAGAATGGAGTTGAGGGAAATTGGAAGGGGAGATTAACCATGAGAGACTATGTACATTGAAAAACAATCTGAGGATTTGTAGGTGTGGGGGGTGGGAGGTTGGGGGAGCCAGGTGGTGGGTTATGGAGGGCACGTATTGCATGGAGAACTGGGTGTGGTGCATAAACAAGGAATTCTGTTACGATGAAAAGAAATTAAAAACAAAAAAGCCCAATTTTTTCCATTGAATAGCTTTTGATCCTTTGTTAAAGGTAAGTTGACTATATTTCTCTGGGTCTAGTCTGGGCTCTCTGTTCTGTTCCACTGATCTATTTGTCTCTCCTTTCACCAATACCACACTGTCTTGATTACTGTAGCTTTATAGTAGGTCTTGGAGCTGGTAATATCAGTTCTTTGACTTTGTTTTTCTTTTTCAATATTAAGTTGGCTATGTTGAGTCTTTTTTCTGTATATATAAGCTTTAGAATCAGTTTGTCTATATTCGATGAACAATTTGCTGGGTTTTGATTCAGATTGTATTGACTCAGTATATTGAATCTCAAGGAACTTACATCTTGAGAATACTGAAGAGATATTTAGTTAGTTATTTGATTTCTTTTAACAGACTTTTGAGTTTTCTTCATACACAACTTGAATATATTTTGTTAGATTTGTACCAAAGTATTTCATTTTGGGGGAGTTTTAATGTAAAATGGTATTGTGTTATTAATTAAAAATCCCATTTGTTTATTACTGATGTGCAGGAAAACAATTGACTTTTGTATTCTAACTTTGCAACCTTGCTATAATTGTATATTAATCCAGGAGCTTTTTCGGTTACTTCTCTTAGACTTTCCATATAGAAATTCATTTCATCTGTGAACAGAGACTTTTAGTTCTTGCTTCCCAATGTGTATATCTTTGATCCCCTTTTCTTGTCTTAGTGCATTCACTAGGTCTTCCAGTAAGATGTTGGAAGCAGTGGTAAGAAGGGACATCATTGCCTTTTTCCTGATCTTAGAGGAAAAGATTTTAGTTTCTCACCATTAAATGTAATATAATGTGTATTTTTGTAGATATTCTTTATCAAGTTGAGAAACACCTCTATTACTAGTTTGCTGAGAGTTTTAATCATGACTAAGTGTTGGATTTTATCAAACATGTATTTTTAAAATGCTTCTTTTATAGGCATTATATAATTGGATTTTTTCCCTTTGTTTTTCTTAATTTACATGTAATTGACATATACCATTATGTTAGTTTCAAGTACACAACATGATGATGCAATACTGTATATGTTGTGAAATAATCACCACAATAAATTTAGTTAACATCTATTACCATCCATAGTTAAAACTTATTTTTTTTGTGATGAAACTTTTCAGATATATTCTTTTAGCAACTTTCATATATATAATAGATAATTATTAACTATAGACTTCATATTGTACATTATATCCCAGGACTTATTTTGTAGCTGGGAGTTTATATTTTCAACACCCTAATTCCATTTTATCCATCCCCACATTTCTCTTTCTGCCTCTGGTAACCACTAATCTATTGTTTATATCCATGAATTCAGGTATTTTTTAATTTCTTATTTGTTTTCTTGGTTTTTGTCTTCATAATATTTAGATTCCACATATAGTGAGATCATGCAATACTTTTCTTTCTGTGTTTGGCTTATTTCACTCAGCAAAATGCCCCTCAAGTTCCATCCATATTGTTGCAAATGGCAAGACTTCCTTCTTCTACATGGCTAGATAATACCCCATTTTGTGTGTGTGTGTGTGTGTGTGTGTGTGTGCATCCTATCCATGAACATGAAATATTTCTTCATTTATTTAGTTATTTCTTGATTTCTTTCATCAGGCTTTTATAGTTTTCTTCATACAGATCTTGAACATATTTTGTTAGATCTGTACCTAAATATTTTATTTTTGAGGGTGTGTGTGTGGGGGCTCTACTTCTTACCCAGCAGCAAGAAAATGCATCTAGGCAAAAAGCTGGAGTGACCATGGGATGAATTTGGAGTTTAACTAATGTATTATGCTTTTCTCTAAGATTACACTCATGTGCTGCTTGCTGTTCAAAGCATGAAAAATGTTACCTTATATATTTTTCCCACTGTTATAGTTTTTACCAAGAATGCAAGTACTGTGCCATTTATTTTCTTATTTCTGGAAGTAGAAGTTTCAGTGTGTATTCTTGTACATTATTCATTAATTAGACACACATTTCCTATGTCAAATACTGCTAGGATTCTGGAAACACAGAGTCCAAAACAAAAAAAAAATGACCGAACTGCATCCCTCATAGAGCTTATTCTTTGTGGATGACAAACAAGAAAATGAATGGACAAGTAAAGAGATGATTTAAAACATCTGTAAAGAAAAAAAGAACAATATGAAGGCAAGTCAGGGTTTTGTGGGCTACTACAGTTGGTAAGATAATCAAGGTAAGCTTTTAAAAGAGTTTATATTTAAACTGGTCCTTAAAATATGAGGAGATAGATATTTTAGGAAAAATTGTTTAGTTAAGAAACAACAGTTGCACAGATTCTTTTTTTTAAAATTTTTATTTAAATTCAATTAGACATCATTAATTTCAGATGTAGTGTTCAATAATGTATCAGTTGCATTTAACAACCAGTGCTCATCACATGCCCTAATTAATACCCATTACATGGTTACCCCATTCCCCTGCCCACTCCCGTCCAGCAACCCTCAGTTTGTGTTTTATAGTTAAGAGTCTCTAATTGTTTTTCTCCCTCTCTGATGATTTCCCCATCAGTTTTCCCTCCCTTACTTTATGTTCTTCTGAGCTATTTCTTATATTCCACATATGAGTGAAACCATATGACAGTTGTCTTTCTCTGTTTGATTTACTTTGCTCAGCATAAAACTCTCCAGTTCCATCCATGTCAAGGTAACTGGTAAATATTTATCCTTTATGATAGCTGAGTAATATTCCATTCTGTGTGTGTGTGGTGTGTGTGTGTGTGTGTGTGACATCTTGTTTTTACATTCATCTGTCAATTGACATTTCAGCTCTTTCCATAATTTGGTTGTTGCAGATATTTCTGCTATGAACATTGGGGTGCAGGTGTCCATTTTGATCACTACATGTGTAATTTTTGTAATCTATTTTTTAACTTCTTAAAGAACCTCCATACCATTTTCCAGAGAGACCACACCAGCTTACATTCCCACCAACCTTGTAAGAGGGTCCCCCTTTCTCTGCATCCTTGACAACTATTAGTTGTTTCCTGTCTTGTTAATTTTAGCCATTCTGATGGATATGAAATGGTATCTCATCATGGTTTTGATTTGTATTTCCCTGATGCCAAGGGAAGTGGAGCATTTTCTCATGTGTCCATTGGCCATTTGTATATCTTCTTTGCAGAAATGTCTGTTCATGTCTTCTGCCCATTTCAATTGGATTATTTGTTTTTTGGGTGTTAAGTTTGAGAAGTTCCTTATAGATCTTGGATACTAGCCCTTTATCTGATATGTCATTTGCAAATATCTTCTCCCATTCTGTAGTTGTATTTTGTTGTTGTTGTTCACCATTTCCTTTGCTATTACAGAAGCTTTTTATCTTGATGAAGTCTCAGTAGTTCATGTTTGCTTTTGTTTCCCTTGACTTTGGAGACGTGCTTAGCAAGAATTTGCTGCAGCCAAGGTCAAAGATGTTGCTGCCTGTGTTCTCCTCTAGGATTTTGATGGATTCCTGTCTCACATTTAGGTATTTCATCCACTTTGAGTTTATTTTTGCCTATGGAATAAGGAAATGGTCCAGTTTCATTCTTCTCTTTGTGGCTGTCCAATTTTCCCAGCATGATTTATCGAAGTGACTATCAATTTTCCATTGGATATTCTTTCCTGCTTTGTTGAAGATTTGCCGGCCATAGAATTGAGGGTCCATACTGTCTTGATGACTACAGCTTTGTAATATAGCTTGAAGTCTGGCATTGTGATGCTACCAGCTCTGGTTTTCTTTTTCAACATTCTTCTAACTATTCAGATTTTAGAATTATTTGTTCCAGCTCTGTGAAAGATGGTGACAGTATGTTGATAGAGATTACATTGAATGGCACCATAGATACTTTAACAATATTTATTCTTTCAATCCACTTTCTGGCTATTCAAATTTTAGGATTATTTGTTCCAGCTCTGTGAAAGACGTTGATGGTATGTTGATAGAGATTACATTGAACGGCACCATAGACACTTCAACAGTATTTATTCTTTCAATCCATGAGCATGGAGTGTTTTTGCATTTCTTTCATCTTAGTTTCTTTCATAATTGTTCTGTAAATTTTAGAGTACAGACTCTTTACCTCTTTGGTCAGGTTTATTCCTAGGTATCTTACGGTTTTTGGTTCAATTGTAAATGGGATCAATTCCTTGATTTCTTTTTATTCTGTATCATTATTAGTGTATAGAAATGCATCTGTTTTCTGTGGATTGATTTTAAACCTGCAACATTACTGAATTGCTGTATGAGTTCTAGTAATTTGAGGGTGGAGGTTTGTTTGTGTTTTTCACATAAAGCATAATGTCATCTGTGTAAAGTGAGATTTTGACTTTTCTTTACCAACAGGAATGCCTTTTATTTCTTTTTGTTTTCTGATTGCTGAAGTTAGGACTTCTAGTACAATATTGAGCAACAGTGGTGAGAGTGGCCATCCCTGTCCTGCTCCTGACATTAGGGATAAGCTCTCAGTTTTTCCTCATTGAGAATGATATTAGCTGTGGGCTTTGTGATATTGAGATATGGTTCCTTTACCCTTACACTGTGGAGAATTTTAATCAAGAAAGGATTCTGTATTTTGTCAAATGCCTTTTCTACATCAATTGAGACGATCATAAGGTTTTTGTCCTTTCTTTTATTAATGTGATGTATAACATTGATTGATTTGTGAATGTTGAGCCATCCTAGTTGCACAGACTCTTAAGTAAGAAAGGATCTAGAATTTGGAGAAAAAGAATCATGCCCTGATTCTTTTTTCATATGTTGATCTGTAGTTAACTAAAATAATTTCTTGTTAATACTCATTTTTAAAAATGAATTTTCCTTTTGGGTGTTCCCTTCTGCCTCTTATAAGTCAGTTTGATAGTGATATTATCTTTTGGTTTTGGGTAACCTCTCCTGCTTCTTCATTTCTGGGCACTAATTATAATAACCTTTGGTTTGTAAAGACTATAAATGAAAAGTGCCTGATAGAAATGTTTATGTGTGCACTTGTGCATGCTTTTATTACTGCCCATGATGGTGTTATCCATTCTGTATCTATTCTCTGAAAACACAGAGAATAGGGGGATGTTGGCAGAGCTGACCTTAAACAAAGACAGTTATAAAGGACTTTAAGGGATGCTAAAAGGCTCTGGTTCTAAATTATTCCTGTTAGAATGACTTCATTCAGAAAGTGAAAAATATTTATGGATATTCATAATATATTTTGGATCTGAAATCATAGATCTTTCAGAATAAATTCCTAGGTTTTACCTATTACTTCCTTATTTGCACTTTATTTATCTTTGAGATAATCCTTTGGGTCTGGGAACATTTTGGGGTTCACATTGAAATGCAAATACCTTTGGAAGGTATTACCTATTAAACCATTTTTAACCAACCAGCAGAGATTATTTCCTTACCTGTTGTCGGGGACCACCTCCAGCCAGGAAAGTCCCCGCCATTATAAGATGGTGCTTGGCTCACTGCCAGCAAAATACGCTTCAAGTAAACAACGAATGTTCTGGTGAAGCCCGCCTAAAGGAGGACATAGTCACTGGCTATTTCAAATTTAATCAGCATAGTAATAGGACTCTCATTGGCTCTCCCCATTGCTTGGCCCCTTATTGGTCACCCTGCTGCATATAAGCTAAGGAAGTTGATGAAATAAACGGGATGAAGCATTAACACCATACCAGGCTGATTGTCGTTCTTGCGGGCCGAGGGCGACAAATGGTGCCGAAACCCAGGAATTGTTAACGAGTAGTAAACCTTGCAAGGAGAAAAACCACAGGTAAGCGGGGAAGGGACCACGATCAAAGTGGTGGGAATCTTGTACAAGACTGCAACAAGAAGCGGGCGGCTATAGAGCTGGGATTTTCTTATCGCTTGTGAAATTAACCTAAGTGACCAGATAGGTTCTGAATTATCAAAATCTAGATTGGAGGGTTCTTTAAAGGACCTTCTCAAAGCCAATGGTGCACCTCTGAAATCAAAAACCGCCAGAGCATTTCTAACTACAGTGGAAACCGTTGCACCTTGGTTTTTGGACGAGGGTTTGTTAAATATTCCGCAATGGGACCATTTAGGAGAGGATCTTAAGAAAAGAGATAAAAGCAAACCATTGCCGCCCGGAACATTAGCTATATGTACTCTGGTCAGAGGATGCCTTGGGGGACATAAGCCGAGATGTGAGTCAGCTATTCAGGAGGGAGCTGAGGCCCTTGAGGAAGTTAAAGAGAAACGGTCATCTCGTGCTTCAGAAAGAAACAGTTCTAGCGAAGAGAAGAGGAAATGTCAGGGGAGGAGTTAGAGCAAAAGGTGGGGCAGAAACCCGAGCCCTTACAATCTTTGCCTACAGCAACCCCTAGTGCCCCACCACCATATAACACTTGTACAAATAGGGATATATGTGGTTGTCATGCTTGTTACCCCTGTAAAATTCTCTCAATTTAATAAGGCCAGGAATTCCTCCCAACAGCTCTCTCAGTATTTGCAGGGTGCTTGGTCTGATGATTTTCAAAATTTCACACGAATCCTTCTGGCTGAGATAACTCAAGTAAATAGTATTTCAAACATTCAGCAATATGTTTCAGTTCACCAAACAATGGGCTGGCACAATTGGTCTTCTTGTCCTCCTTCTTATTGGCATTCTGCTTGTATTCAGAAAAGTTCGCCAATGGAGAACACAGCAGCGAGAGCAGAGCTGAGCTATAGTACAAGCCCTTATGTCAATAGAGGCTGGGACATCTCCCCAGATATGGCTAAGCATGCTAGATCGGTAGTCAAAGATGGGTAAGATCAGTAGAGAAACATACTAACCTAAGACAGGACAGAGATCATCGATATCTTGTGTCTGATGACGGGTAAGGATGTTTTCTGCTACTGACGACCTAAGACAGACACAATCTCTGCCATAAAACAAAAAAGGGGGAGATGTCGGGGACCACCTCTGGCCGGGAAATTGCCCGCCATTACAAGATGGCACTTGGCTCACTGCCAGCAAAATACGCTGCAAGTAAACAACGAACGTTCTGGTGAAGCCCGCCTAAAGGAGGACATAGTCATTGGCTGTTTCAAATTTAATCAGCATAGTAACAGGACTCTCATTGGCTCTCCCCATTGCTTGGCACCTTATTGGTCACCCTGCTGCATATAAGCTAAGGAAGTTGACAAAATAAACGGGATGAAGCATTAACACCATACCAGGCTGATTGTCGTTCTTGCGGGCCGAGGGCGACAACCTGTAATGTACTGAAGGAGCAAGGCCAATAGGAAAGAAACACATTCCTAAGAAAGTAGAGGCCTCTGAAAGATGAATTGGAAGGATGAAGACAAATATCTCATTTAAGCAGGTACACTAATATTTTTTAAATATTTTATTTATTTATTTGACAGACAGAAATCACAAGTAGACAGAGAGGCAGGCAGAGAGAGAGGAAGGGAAGCAGGTTCCCTGCTGAGCAGAGAGCCCAATGCAGGGCTCAATCCCAGAACCCTGGGACTATGACCTGAGCCGAAGGCAGAGGCTTTAACCCACTGAGCCACCCAGATGCCCCAAACAGGTACACTAATATTAAAGCTATTGTTGAGTTGCTGTGAAATTTAATGAGAAAACATTCATGAAACACTGAGCCTATAGCCTAGCATATTGGAGACTGCTTGGCAGATGGATACAATTTATGGACTCTTTAGACTGTTCAAGAGAAAGATTAAAATGTCATAGGCAAGCAAATTCTAGATAAATGATGATAACATTAAGGCAAATGAGAGAGATGGCATAATCTTTTGGTTCTTTTTCTTTGGTATTATCAAAGTAATTTTGAAAACTGGTAAATGCCTGGCACAACTTTTAAATTTAATGTAAAATTTCCATCATGTGCTAATCATCATAAAATTACTAATTTATATTATAGTACCATTTAAAACTTAAAATACATGGGCACCTGGGTGACTCAGTTGGTTAAGTGTTCAACACTTTGGTTTTGGCTCAGGTCACGATCTCCAGGTCATGAGATCGAGCCCCAGGTCAGGCTCCATGCTCAGTATGTCATCTGCTTGAGATTCTTTCCTCCTCTTCCTTTGCTCCTCTTACACTGCTCACCCTCATTCTCATTCTCTTTATAAAATAAATAAATAAATGAAATATTTAAAATTTAAAATACAAATGTTATATCATTTTTAAAATGAATCACATATAATTTAGATACCATATGACTTAGTATTCACTATTATCTGTAAAAGTACATACACAAACTTTTTTATCCAATCTTTTGAGATATAATTGACATATAATATTGTCCAAATTAAAGGTGGACAATGCATTGATTTGACAAGCTTATGGTCATATAATTACCATTTTTTTGTGTGTGCCAAGAATTTGCAATCTTAGCAACTTTCAAGTGTATAATGATAATACAGTATCAGTAACTACAATCACCATGTTGTATCTTAGATCCTTAGAACCTATTAATCTTATAAATGAAGTTTGTACTCTGATGAGCATCTCCCCATTTCTCCCACCCCACTCCCATCATAACCACTGTTCTATTGTTTCTACGCCTTCAGTTTTTTTTAGATTTCTGCTATAGTGAGATCATACAGTATTTGTCTTACTATCTGACTTATTCACTTAGCATAATGTCCTCAAGATCCATCCATGTTGTTGCAAATAGCAGAATTCCCTTTTTTTCACGTGGTTGAATAAGATTCCATTGTATGTGTACACCACATCTTCTATATTCATTCATGCATTGATGGACCTTAAGGCGTTTTGTTATCTTAGCTGATGAAAATAATACCACAGTGAACATGGCAGAACAGTTATCTCTTTGAGATCTTGTTTCCATTTCCTTTGGGTATATACCAAGAAATGAGATTGTTGGATCATATGGTAGTGTGTTTGTTTTGTTTTGTTTTTTTTTAGTTTTTGAGGAAACTGCATACTATTTTCTACAATGTCTGCACTGATTTGCTGTCCCACCAATGGTGCACAAACATTCCCTTTTTTTCATGTCTTCATCAATGTGTGTTACTGCTTGTCTTTTTGATGGAAGCCATTCTAATAGGCGTGAAGTGGAATCTCATGGCAGTCTTGATTTGCTTTTCTCTGATGATTCACAAACTGCCTTTAACAGAAGGAAATTTTATATTGTTCAATTTCTATCTTAAAAGTATAGTCATCCTATTTTCCATATAAAATTTTATTATATGGTAACTAATGACTTATTTTTGCTTGATAATCCCTTACTCAGCTTATCACAGTACTCTGCAAAAAATTTCTATATGTAAATTAAAAATAATTTATAATTTATTTCAAATAACCATGAAGCTCTAAGCAGTTTTCCTGGATTGAATTGTTACTATAATTATTAGTTACAAACAAGTAATCACCATATACATGTATTTGAATAAATAATTAGCAAAAACAAAAGTACTTTTTTGATTAAAAAAAAGTATCTGTTCTGAAGCTGGATGGAACTTTTAACAATTTGTTCATATTATTAAAAATAAATATTAATTATTGCTAGAATCGAAAGAGTTCAACATTGGATCTGTACTTGTTTTTCATTTTTAGTAGCAAACCTTTGCTTGACTGGATGGAAATAAGGTGATTTTGTTATGGCAGTTTTTCTCAATTCTTTGAATTCCCTCTTAGTTATATGCCCCAAATTGCATAGTGATCAATCACCAAAAAATTATTTTTTAATGGCTTATGGCTTGAAATTTCCACAGGTCCTTTTTCAAATTTGATGAAAGTGAGAATTTTACATGTTCTCCAAACAAAGGATTGATTACCCATTCATTAGTCATTCACTTTTCTAAATACCTGCATCTATATTTCAAATTGTCCTTTAGACTGGAATCAGGGATAAAACCAAGATGTCTTTCTTGGGAAAACTGGGAGAAACTTAATAAGGTCAGGCCCACTGGGTTAGTTAGTTTAATAAAGCACCCCTTACTGGCTTGCCAATAACACATAACCCCAACTCCCAACCCGCTGCCAGACGGTACTTAGCATTTGCCATGGGCAGAAATATGTGTCCCCTTCTCCCAAAAGATGTCCATGCCCTAATCCCTGGAACCTGTAAATATGTTTCCCTACGTGCCAAAGAGATCATTAAAATTGCAGATGAGATTAAGGTAACTAATAAACTGCCTTAAAAAAGGGAGAGTATCCTGGATTATTTAGGTGACCCAGTGTACTCACAAGTGGGAGAGGGAGGCAGGAGAGTCAGAGTCAGAGAGATGCAAACTGCAGAGGATTTAACCTGCCCTTGCTAGCTTTGAAAGTGGAGGAAGGCGCACATGAACCAAGGAATGTAATGCCTCTAGAACCTGGAAAAGGCAATCTCCCCTGGAACCTCTGCAAAGAAACACAGCCTTGGTATTAGCCCCAGTGAGACCTGTATTGGACTTTTAACCTAAAAAATAATTGTAAGATAAGTTTGTGTTATTTTAAACAGCTAAGCTTGTAGTAATTTCTTCCTGGAACAACAGACAACTGATACCGTAAGTCAGGTCCTTCTGGAAAATACATTTGATCTGTATGAGTTTGAAGGGGGTGGTCACTGACCAATATCAAGCCTCCAGGGATTCTGCCAGTTCCTTCCTGTAGCCACTTGTCAGCTGCTCAGTCTGGGCAGGGGTACCCCAGGTTTGTTAAAGCAAATTCCTTCCACTCGTTCAGGATGGTGTCTCTATTAGTTAATTTTACAGAAACGATATGCTCGAACAGGATGTTAAAGTAGAGTTCCCCTAATGCATTTGACTAGAATTCTCAATCTCAGTCCAGTCAATGTTCTATCACTTAGGATTTGCTGACAGAGAGATATGAAAAATGTGCCCAAATCCAAACAGGTTCTCAGGTTTGGGCTGAGAGTTCTATCTTTGAGCAATGAGTTATGGAGCTGCCACATGTGAATGGCAATATATCTGTTCTGACCTTTGAGCAGATTTCATTGTGGAAAACGTCATTCTCCAGCTTTGTCCTTGACTGTGTCACATGGAAGAATTATGTGGTATCCACCAAGGAAACATCTACTTCTGATGCATTTAATGGAATTTAACCTAAAGTTTATTTCATGAAGAATGGGCTCCTGTTGAGGTAGGAGTCCTGACTTATGATTCTATTAGTCCTCAGCTATAATATTAGTAAAGGTACAAAAGTGTGAAAGCCAAAATAAAAACCAAACCTATCTTTCTGTATCTGACTCTAATGACATTTTACTTTAGAAGTCTGGATATAGTCTGGAGATTTGGGGAGGGAGAGATTGGGCAGAATGTTCTGATGTTGAATTACTATAGAAAAGGCCATTGCTGTTCTTACATGTTAATGGAGTGTAGCTGAAATGTAGTTAAGAATCCATGTTCATCTTAGTGATAATATGCACACATGTATGTATGTATATACCTACACATAATTTCCTATTACTTTAAATGGGCTATATATAATCATTTTATGTATGCCTACTATTCTAATCATTTAATCTATATGGGCATGCATATATGTATGTGTGTGTATGTATGTATGCATATATACTGATAGGCACTCTGTAATTAGTTAACTCAATGAATGAATGAGCCTTAGGCTTCATCTGGTTTAAGTCTTCATTTTACAAATGAGGGAGACAATTCTTTACATGAGTGGAGGGGTAGAGTCCTTAGGCATCAGAGAGTTAACACTTTTGCTTAGTTCAAAGTAATTTTAGATATTGTAGTGGGAATATAATTGACATTAATATCAGAGACATCAGCTGCTCTTTACAAGCTGTTACATCCTGAGAGAGTTAATCTCTCCAAGACCAAGTTCCTTTTTAGTAGAATGAGAACAATTGTACATATGTCTCTGGAATGTTGTGACCATTTAAAGAGAAAATGCATTTAAAAGAGCTAATATTTTCTGCTGTGTTCTTAATTACTTAGTTTTCCCTTAAGCCTTGCTATTTCTTGGTGTAGTTTTGTAAGAGACACAGAGGGTTAAAGAAGCCCCAAGGGGAATTAAAACATGACTAAAGAGCCAGTGTTGGCAAGGAACAAAGACAACAAACCGTGACTTCTTCCATTCATTTTGCTTATAGTCAATTCATAAAATGATGAAAAGCAGAGACAACAGTGAGATCTCTGGGTTACTGGGATTAAGAATTTGTAGCCTGATCAAACAGGACAATTTACATCTTATAGTAATGCAGATAAGGTACAGTTTCCTGCTTGAAACTATATATCCATTGTAACTTCTTGCTGTTGACAAAATTCATATATGGATACTACTAGAAATCATGCTTTGAAAGGTGCGAAGCAATGACAAAATCATAAAAAATGATAGGCCGTGGAAGGGTGGGGGCGTTCTAAGGAAACATGACCAGGTCATAGTGAAGAAAGTTAACCTATTTTGTAGCTACTGAACTATCAATTTTATATAGTTTGTGAGGGGATCTGTGAAAGTGGAGGAAGGATTATGATTATGATTATCATGATTATGATTATCTTTTGATTATGTGCAGTACTGAATTTATGTTCCAGTTCACACCAGAAAGCATATTATTATGCAGTGATGGGAAGAGCTGTTGCTCAAGTGTTTGAATATCTTATGAATCCCTATGTTGCTTCCATGCTGCCTATGTAGAAGAAGTTGCTCTCAGAAACATTAAATATTTGTGTACTGCAAATACTTGAAGTTAGTGTCAGAATCATTATTTGGATGCAGTTTTCCTTGAGAGCACCTGTTGAAGTAGGATTTTATGATTTTTTGTACTTATGTGTTCATTGTCATTGCTTCTTTTATGGTATAAGATTAGTAATAGCTTCTTTTCTACTTCTTCATTTCTTACATCCTGTATTTGGCCATAAATAGATGTTCAATAAATGTGCACTGAATAATGAATGATTCTTCTTCCTAGTGGGATATATGTTTTATTTGTCTCTATATCCAGTATCTGGCTTCATACCTCCTGCTTGATTGATTGTCTTAGTCTATCTAAGCATCTCTCTTTATCTATCTCCCACCTATCTATTTTGATATGGTATTTGAATAGCACCAGCAATCCACTTACCAGTTGCTGGGTCTGCCATGTATTATCCTACCAAGCCTGGATTCTTTACACATCTGATACCCAAAGACTAATCATAACTATGATGGTCTGAGATCACTAGTTTTCTTTTAAAGGCTGACTCACAAAAGTGCTAAAGACTAGAAAAGTTCAAATGATGTTATCTGTCTTCTCAGAATTTAGTAGCTGTTGAATGTTAAGATATGGTTTGAAAAAATTTTGTATGACTTGCTCCAGGCTCCATGTGAAATGCATTACTGATCACGTTAATGGTTTGAACATAGAGAATTATTTCTAAGAGACTTTTTTTCCAGTTAGGTACTAATGTGGTTTTATAAAAGGATTCTACATAAACCAGAAAATGACCTTAAAAACTCATATGCATTATGACTGCCTAGTCCTAGTAACAATATGAGTTATGAGTAATAATATGAGCAAAAATATGAGAGTAACAACACAGAAAGCATCAGCAAGACACCAGCATTGCTATGTAAAAACATAATGAAAAAATTAAGCTTTTGAACTGATAGGATATTCATCTGCTATGGATTGAATTGCATCTTCCAAAATATGGTGAAGCTCTAATTCCTAATATAACTCTATTTGAAGGTAGGGCCATAGGACTTTAATAAAAATTAAATGGGGTAAGGTCCTGATATGATTGGATTAGTGTTATAAGAAGAGACACCAAAGAGCTTCCTCTAGCACAAGCCGGAGGTCATGCAGTGAGAAGGCACTTGGGGCCCAAGGGGAAGCTCTCACTGGACACCAGCCCTGCTGGTATCCTGGTCTTGGACTTGCTGCCTCTAGAACTGTGAGAAAGTAATCTGTATTGCTCAATCAAAGCCCTTGGTGTTGGTTATGGTAGCCCAAGGCGACAACAATTTCCATGGAGCAGGGCCAGAAATGTGAGATTCATTTCTCTTTTCTATTCATTAGAAATCCCTTTTTAAAAATGTTATTTCCTTACAATTTCCTGTCTGAAAACTGAATCTTCCATCACACTGCCAGCATCCTCACTTCGAGTCTCCCATGCAGGTGATGGTGAGAGCTCTGTCTCCCTGTGCCTGTAGTACTCTCCTTGCCTCCATTTATTATTATGTCATCTGTGGGCTCTTTCCAAAGGACAACATTGGCCATATTGTTCTTGTGCTTAAAACCCATAAGTAGATACTTATTGTCAGAAGAACAAAATCCAATTTCCTTGAGTGACACTAAGCCCACCCTGTGCCAGCCCTCATATGTCTGTAGACTCATCTCTTGCCATGTGGCTGGTGTCTTCAATTCAGTATTTCAAACCTAGTGAATTATTGAAAATTTCTTAACATCATCTTTCTGTTTCAGATCACTGAAGTGTTTATTATGCTGTGGGGCTAGTATTTGCCTGTAATTTCCTTTTCCTCTTTGCCTTCATTAAAAATATAATTATCTTTAAAAATTCAGGTTAGTTAAAATCACCTTTATAATACTGCTTTCCTTGACATTTTTGTATCCATATTGTTAAAACTGTCCACACCTTGTCTGTGTGTGTCTTTCCATAACAACTGGAGTATAACATGATCACAGCACCTGCCATTTTCTTTTTTTTTTTAATTTTAAAGATTTTATTTATTTATTCATTTGAGAGGTAGTGAGAGCGAGAGTGAGAGAGAGAGTGCACAGAAGGAGAAGGAGAAGCAGACTCCCTGCTGGGTAGGGAGCCTGATGCGGGGCTCAATCCCAGGATCCCAAGATCATGACCTGAGCTAAAGGCAAATGTTAAACCAACTGAGTCACCCTCGTACCCCATCACCTCCAATTTTCTATTTTTATGTACTTATTTGTCTAAGTATTTATTCATGGTTATTATTTTGTCCCCATGTTACTCATTTATTTGTGTGATGAAATCAAAATGATTAATATGAGAGGCTTCTTAGACCTTTCTTCCCAGAATACAAAAGGGAATTTTGAATGTGCTACGCCAATTCTTCTGTTACCTCCTTAAAAGTTCTTCCAACTATAGAAGAAGGCAAGCTGTGTAAGTTACATAACCTGCTGAGAGACATGAACATGTCCTGTACAGGTTATATAACCTGCTGAGAGATAGTGGAGGGGGGGGACAGGACAATGAAAGATGGCCATTACCAAGCAGCAGGCAGAGGATGGGGTTTATAATTACTCTATTCTTTTACTTTTCTCTTGCTCTAGAGACTGTTGGTATGTCCCATTAGCCAAAATCAACCATAAAGAAAAGAGCTAGAGAGTCTACATGAGACCATCCACAGAAGAAAGATTTTCAAGACAGAAAGCTGGAAGGGGAAAACAGAACATCCTGCATGAGAGAGCATCTCTTATGATCACCATCTAGAAATAGCCTAGAGTAGCATTCTTATGAGTCTTGTTGATCTCATTATAATCATTTTTGTTTTCTTTTTTTTTTTTTTCTTTTTTTTTTCTTTTTATTTTTTTTTTATTTTTTATTTCCAGCATAACAGTATTCATTATTTTTGCATCACACCCCGTGCTCCATGCAATCCATGCCCTCTATAATACCCACCACCTGGTACCCCAACCTCCCACCCCCCGCCCCTTCAAAACCCTCAGATTGTTTTTTAGAGTCCATAGTCTCTCATGGTTCACCTCCCCTTCCAATTTCCCCCAACTCCCTTCTCCACTCTAAGTCCCCATGTCCTCCATGCTATTTGTTATGCTCCACAAATAAGTGAAACCATATGATAATTGACTCTCTCTGCTTGACTTATTTCACTCAGCATAATCTCTTCCAGTCCCGTCCATGTTGCTACAAAAGTTGGGTATTCATCCTTTCTGAAGGAGGCATAATACTCTATCCCCAGGGGTACAGGTCTGTGAATCACCAGGTTTACACACTTCACAGCACTCACCAAAGCACATACCCTCCCCAATGTCCATAATCCCACCCCCTTCTCCCAAACCCCCTCCCCCCAGCAACCCTCAGTTTGTTTTGTGAGATTAAAAGTCACTTATGGTTTGTCTCCCTCCCAATCCCATCTTGTTAATCCTTATGACCAACACCTAAGCTTTCTTTGGAATAAATTTATCTAGAAATGCATAAACTGTAGTATAGAAAGGTTGATGATTGAATAATCAGTACTTTTTAGAAAGAGGATGGGAATGAATGCCAGGCAGTCATTTGCCCACGATTTCATTCAATGCGTGGAAATAAATGATTTTAATGAATAGAAACATCAGTTTTAAAAATCTAGATTATAATTACTACAGTGCGATGTTGTGTATACAGAGCTATAGGATTTAAAAGCATGTTCAGTAGATATAAAAAACAGGTGGTGGGTATTATAGAGGGCACGGATTGCATGGAGCACGGGGTGTGGTGCAAAAATAATGAATACTGTTATGCTGGAAATAAAAAAAAAAAATTAAAAAAAAAAAAAAACAGAACTAGTATTTAATCAATACCTCCAGTGTATCTTTAGCATTATGTGCATTACATAATTTGATATTAAAACAAGCCAGACAATTAGAATAATTTATAAAAATGACTTAGCTGGTAAGTGAAAAATCTGGACTTCTATTTCATGGTTGTCTTTTTTTTTTGTTTTAATGTAAAATTTTCAGAACTTGCTTTTAATTTCTCCTACCTTCCAGCTAAGAAAATATTTAAAAATCTATAGGAATTCCTTATTCCATTAGAAAGAGCAAGTTACAATTTATTATTGTATAAAATTTTAAAATATAAGTTCATTGTGATTATACAAATACAGCTCTGGTCTATTTGTGCCTAGGTGTAGTCTTTGTTATACAAATCCATTATTTCTGCAGCTCTGCTAAAATGTTTGTTGGTGGCATGAAAGTGATAATTATTCCACCATACTCTTGTATATAGAGCAGCATTTCCCAGCTGTGTTCTGTGAGATGCTTGTTTTTTTTTTTTTTTAATTGTGCTATGTTAGTTGCCACACTGTACTTCATTAGTTTTTGATGTAATGTTCCATGATTCACTGTTTGCATATATCACTCAGTATTCTATGCAATATGTGCCCTCCTAAATACCTATCACTGGGCTTACCCATTCCCCTCAGCCACCTCCCCTCTAGAATCTTCAGTTCATTTCCTGGAGCCCATAGTCTATCATGGTTCATCTTCCCCTATGATTTTAGGCCCTTCATTTTCCCGTTCCTTTTTCTTTAACATGCTCAGAGCTGTGATCATATAAACTTGAGAAATTATATTTTAAAAAGTTCTAGAAGTTCTTTTTGTTCCAGAATTTCTCAGAGTCTTTAAATAATAATTAATTATTATTCACAATAAATCTGTAAGAAGGAGATTTGTTATGCAGGCATTTCCTAACTTACTTTAGCACAATTTTTTTTTTTTTTTTAGTAGAAAACCCACTTGCATTCACCTGAAGTTTTGCTCAGAAGACCAGTTTGTGAAACAGCAGTTTAACTATAATAGGAAAGACCTGTCCTCCCATTTTTTGACTTAATCACAACCAGAATCAAACAAGGAAACAGAGGCTTATGTGTGTTAATAATATGCCCACAATTTTTTTTCCCAAAGTACAGCTTTCTAAAACATGAATATGTCACACAACTTAAAAAATCTATACATATAATTTAGATCTATAGCGGAAGAGGGCCACTTCATGGTTATATCATGTCTTCTTTTATTTTGAATTAAATGATTTGCAATTCTGTCATATCAAAATCGGCCTTTTCTCGTACCCCTTTTACAATTTTTCTTCCCCTACCCAAATCAAATGCAGAAAAATGTTGAATTTTTAAAGGAATTTCTATAAGGAAAAATAACTGATAGATTACTTGTATTATTTTCAGGGCTTGATCCAGAAGAGTTGTAATGAGGGGTATTTTCAAAGTATTTTTATTTCAAGTCATAATTTTCGAAACTAGTGCCAGATTTTGTCTATATTCAGAGACGCCTTATATTCATCACATGAGGCTGTGTTTTTCTTTTGGATATAATAGAATGTTACTTGGGCAATGCCTTCTGAATAAGCTTGATTAGCATACTCATAATAACATTCTTGGCTCAACATAAAGTCTAATTATAAAGTCACACTATTGTGTTGTTGGCCATTTCAGAAAATGGAATACAAAGTATGTATTAAACAATGGAATCATTGACTCAGGAATATTTCATCCTAGTGAGAACATTCACAGGATGAAGAAACTCTAATATATTTACCAAAAATGTGGTGGTCTCATAACTTTTCCTTAGTTTTGGTTACAAACGTTGTAAATATGGTTAGGGTACAAATAAAGCCATATTCCTTTCAATGATCAAATTAATATGACTTCGAGCTCTTGTGAAAGCATTTATATTCTCCAAGTTTTCCTTACACGGTAGAAAAGATCAGCCTAGTTGGTAAAATCAGGGCAGTCTGTCATGGAGTCCCTCTGTCCCTTGACTCATGCAGGCTGGTTTCATGTTCTGACAGGAGATGCATCTCATTACTCCAACTCCTAGAACCTTCTCAACAGTTCATTTGGTGCTCAGAAGTAGGTCTCCCCCAGGCATAGGCTCGCGATCAGCATGTGGACTTGCTTTTAACTGTGGGACCAAGATGACATCCTGTGATATCCCAAGAACAAGGTGGGTCCATACCAAAGGAAATTAACATGATGTCCCAAGAGATCAAAGCGACAACATTCCCACATGCCAGTTTCTGAGCCCAACCAGACAAAAAGAAAGTTCCTTTTTATGGGAGCCCAACCACACATACTTTATTCTAAAAACAACACCAGAATTATGAAAGAACACATAATTATATAGTCAAATTTGACTCATATCAGGCATTGTTTGTGTTCTGTGTTACTGAAGCTATGTCCTCCGGCTGGTGTACTCTGATATGGTGGTATAAAGTCACAGAACATTAGAACTAAAAGTTGCCTTAGATACAACCTACTGAGTTTGCAGATGACAAGGAGAGAGATAAGTATAAATGTTTGTTCAATAAAGGAGTGGCAGAATTCTAAAGTGGTATTCAAAGACACATTAGCAATTCTCAAGCTTCATTAATCGAATAAACCTATATTTTCTTATTAATCAGACCTAAATATCATTAGCACAAACTCCATGAGAATCAGGAAATAGATGGTTTATGAACTTACTTAAGAGGTAAAACATAATTAACACTGAATGAGACCAGTATCAATTTAAAGTAAAACTATTCTAAAACTTTATGTTATCATAAAGTTATTTATCATAAAGTTGCTTAAAATGTTTTCATATCTTATTTTTAGAAGATAATGAAATTCTTTTGGATATTTTTAATAGACAAAGAGCAAAAATAGAGCAAAAGAATTTTCCAAATTCAGCTTAAATTATGGTTGCTATTATGTAATATCACCCCTAAAAGTAGGGATCAATAAAACTGGTGTGTAGAAATATTAACAAAGAACCGTGGTGCTCTCTGGTGGTAATATTTTTGTATCCTCCTGAAAAAATAAAGTAAAATCAACTAAGTTCTAGAGGGGAAATGTGCAGTAAGTAATGATTTTTTAAAAACTTCTATTTAGTAATGTTTTCATGTATTTTTTTTTTTTTAAGCTTAATTAAGTGCATTATGAGGCCGAAGGATGTATGGGAAATGCAATTCTGTTCTGGGCTAGAGTGAGAATTCTGTTTGTGCTTCTGTGCCCTTTGATGTGTATGAATGGTGAGGGCTAGGGCATCCCTGGATAAATGACAAGAGATAAATAACACCGTAAGAAACTAAAATGAGGGAATTGGAGCTATGGCCATTCCTGAATTTGGGCACCACGCAGAAGGTAGATGACATCTATGTGGTTGCTCACTGGGGACACCTCTCTGGGGCCACCTCCATGAATCGGGTCAAGAGATGAGTCCAGATGATTGCAAAGCACACGGATCCCCACAAAGCCCCTGCCTGATCATATAAATTCTAAACTTATAAGAAAATTTCTTGTATTAAACATAAATGACTGGGTGAGTGCCCGGCTTAAGAGGTAAAACACAAAAAAATGAGAAAGCACAAAGAAGTGTGGACTCACATGACGATAGGATAGACCTACATTACCAAGGCAAATCCACCAAAATATGCCACAGACTGTGTTTGACCCAGGAGGCAATGATCTCAAAAGTAAAGGAATATAGATGATGTTTAGATAACATAACATAGTTCTTCCGACCAGATCCAAAGCCCCTCTTTTCTAACAAAATTTGAAACAACCTAGTTAATATTGTGTAATAAGTTGCATTATTTAACAAGAGCCTATAACATAATTAACACACAATACTTTGCTATAACTTCTATTATTTAAATGGAAATTATAGATAATATAATCTACCTACAGATATAACTTGGAAAAAAAACAATGTAATTACATAACTGTGTTCTAGACTAGAAATAAAGAAAAGTAACTTAAAAAATGTATTGCAATATAAGTTAAGTAATATAATGAAATAAATCTATAAACACAAAGCTAATTCAGCCTGACACTACTGTATTATAATTACATCAGTGTCTCAAATATGCTATTATGAACAAATCTTGTTAAAAAATGTATGTTATTCCCTTAAAATTGCTTGATAGTTACATTTCTGCAAAATTTAGTGTATCTTAATTAAAACCATGCAAAAATACTTTGTATTTACATAAAAAATGGAGAGAATGTCTAAACTCAGGTAAACATAAACAGATTTTCAGCTACAGAATGTCTCACAGGCTTTTGAATTTTTTCTGGGACTTAGGACAATTCTTCATTTGTAGTCCTGTTCATTTATGGAAATAGTCTAACCTATCTGTTCTGTGACTGTTAAATGCCAGTAGAATGTCACATCGCTGTGACAACAAGAAAGATCTTCCAAAAATGCCATCTGGAGACCCGTACGCCCTGTAAGAGCCACTTGCAGGAACACAAAGTGTTCAAGAAGGGTCTTGAGCCAGTCAGCTGATTTGCTACCCTGACAATGTGTCAGTGTAATTTTATTCTCAAATTAATTGTAATTCTACTTTCTTTTAAAAGCATGAAGTGTTTAAGTTCCAGGAGATGCCTGGCTTGCACTTTTATAAGAGCTTGGAGTTACGAAGGTGAACTTATAAAGTTGATGGAATGCATCAATAGGGTATGGATCTCTTTTTCTTATTGACTGACTAGCTAAGAGAGTCATCCCAAGGACATTTTCTTTGTAATATTTTTTATAGATAATTAAGCAAACAGAAACCTACATATTCAAATGCAGTCAACTGTGGCAGCCTTTAATGAGAGTGGCTCGTATCATAGCCAGTACAAAATGATTCTCAAGTTATAAGTTGAACCTAACAAGTACATGGAGCAAGAACTCTATGGACAAGTAGGAACTCATGTCTTAAAGATTCTCTTGAACTGACTGTTGTAAAATATCCCTTCATTTCAAGGGCATAAACATTTCAAAGAGGAAACACACTGGACTTTGTTTTGATAGATATATAAAAAAATTTTTTTTTAATAGTACGTGTTTAAGATAAAACTGAGAAATGTGAAGCAGAATGGAATTATCTTAATCTGTTAAGTGCTATCTGTCCAAATATTATACATAATGGTAAAATAGCAGAAACTATCTCTTAATGTCAGGAGCACTACAGAAAGCTGTCTGCTAACTATTCTATTCAACATCTGCACATCTATTCAGCATCATGGTCACGGTTGAAGTATAAGCCAGCACAGTAAGGCAAAACACCAGCAACAAGAAACCATCAAGAATGTAAAATTTCAAAAGCCCTAACAACGAGTGAAAAACCAAACTGCAAGAGAATATATTTAAAATGATCATAAAGGTCTATGTGTATGTATTTGTATATCATTCAAATCACAAAATAATAGTTTATAGCCGTTATGAATATAGATGGATGGATGGACGGATGGATGGATGGATAGATAGGAGGATAAGGAACAGAGCAAAACACTCAGAAGTCTGCTATTCCATCTGAGAAGGGAGGAATAAGGTGGGTTGACCTGGCTGCATTTATAAGGATTTCATCTTTAATTATGAGAGGTATACTAAATAAATGTAATAAAATATTGTGTATATGAATACTTGTATTATTTATGTACCTTTTCGTACATATGAAATCTTTCACAAGTTAAAAATGATGTAAAAAATAAAATGAGTATCTACCTATTACCACATGATGGCACCATCAATCCACTAATATCCCAATCTTGCCTTACCAGTTAAGAACAAAAAAAGAAGATATTCATTATAGTTCTATTGATCTATGTAGAAGTCAGCAAAACGTCCAGTTTTTGACACAGGTAATGACATATACGCCCATGCATGTGTGTGTGTGAAAGAGAGATAGAAACAGAGACAAGCTTTTTCTTAGAACAGATGTCCCTAACACTCAGAATTAAAAAAAAAATCCAGCCTGCAATAAGATAGAACTGGAGAAATAGCAAAGGAAAAACTTATTAAACTGGAATCCGCTAGATTTGAATTCAGATTATTTGGAAAGGAAGTTGTTTTCTGCATTAATATAAATGGTTTGCTAAAGGCTTCTTTTCTGACCAGCAGAAATAGGATGCTATGAATAACTTCAATAAAGATGGTCCTAACTTCCACTTGCTAGCTTCGGGATATGACACAAGGCTCATTTATCTAGGAAATAGGTAAGACATCATAACCCGCAGAGAGTTGTTTTGAGATACATATCGCATTACACTCCCACTGATAACGGACTCTCAGTTAATATCTTTATTTGAAGGGAGAGATCATTGTCATATACTTTAAAAATCCCATCCCCCTAAACTATAAAATACATACTTAGATATAAAAAATGCTGTGAAGTGTGTAAGCTTGATGATTCACAGATCTGTACCCCTGGGGTAAATAATGCACTATAGGTTAATAAAAATAATTTAAAGAATGCTTAGTTCAAAGAAAAGGTTGTACACTGTAAACTGGAGTTTTGAATAATCAATTAAAATATCTTATTTTGGGGGCACTTGGGTGGCTCAGTGGGTTAAGCCTCTGCCTTCAGCTTAAGTCGTGATCTCAGGGTCCTGGGATCAAGCCCCACATAGGGCTTTCTGCTCGGTGGGGAGCCTGCTTTCCCCTTTCCCTGCCTACTTGTCATCTCTCTTTCTCTCTGTCAAATAAATAAATAAAATCTTTAAAAGAATCTTATTTTTTTAAAGAGCCTATATTGTGTTTTATGGATAAAAGAACAAATATTTTATTTATCTTGGTTTTAAAATAAAATATTTAAAATTCTTACCAAAACTAAGACTGGAAAGAATTTTTGTTTGTTTGTTTTTGGTCTTTTCTGTTACTAGTAGGCCTAAAATTAAAATATATATATATATATATATGTATATATACATATATATATATATATAGTTTGACTTCATGACTATTTTTATGAATTTTGCATTTCACAGCTATCATAATGACAAGAAAAAAAAAAAGTATTACTCCCAGGTATATTCTTCGGCCAACTTTTTGATTGCTGTGTTATCTCAAAAATATGCACATTTTTTCTCAATTTGGCATGTGATAAAGTTTCAATAACATTTAGATAACAGAACTTAACTAAGACGTGTTGATAACACCACTGGTCTAGTGTAGGGCTATGGATTCACCAGGGTGAGGGCAGATTCTAAAGCTGGAATGACATGAAGGGGTTTTCTTTGTCTGATTAGGTAGTTTTGGTTTTATAATTGAATTTGAAATTTTAAGTTGGAGTTACGGAGTTAGAGGAGAGGATACAGAGGAGGAATAATTTCATCTTGCTGGCAGAGAGACGAATAGAAGGTAAAGTAAAAACAGATAGGTTTTGTGAGGGGTGAATTAAATAAAACGACTTATACTACAGTCCACAGGGGTGAGGTCTGAGGGTGGTTCGAGTCGCGGTCTTTTAAAGGTGGTTTTATAAGTCACCAAGCTTAACATATGAAGTTCAAAACTTGTAGGTGATAGTTATAGGACAAATGGAAGAATCATATTAAGGCAGTGTATTACAGGTATGGCATCTTCATATTTAAAAGACCTAGAAGAAAGCAAATCATGAAAATTTGTTTGCTCATGTCCAAAGGAATCTTTCTGACTTTGCTCAGAGAAGCCCAGGGTGTGTGGAGAGTGAGAAGACAGAAGGCAGGAAGCGCTGATACTCTCGTCCTCACCTTCCTGCACAAGTTATCTTCAATCTGATTATCCTTGGAAACTTAGAGTTGGTAAGGAGCTTGAAATCTAACCACCTTGTTTTAAAGTGAGTGAACAGATACAGTGATGTTTCTTGGCTTATTTCAAGCAGGGGAAAGACAAAGTTATCAAGTAGTTGAGACATGCCAGGATAATTTGATTTTCAGGGCTTGGAGTGTGGTAGGAAGAAGGCACAGCAGTGTGATGGGCACCCATGCAGGAACCTTTGAGAATCAGAGAGCAAAGATCAAAGAAAGAATGCCAGGCATTCCAGGAAAGGGTATGCTACCCAGAGTCAGAATGTAATAAAGAGAATGTTCACTTATTTTACATGGGGTGGCTTTTTTTTAAGTTTGCTAAGGTTGTTGTTGATTTAGACAGATCAAATTTTATGTTTGAAATG
The DNA here is from genome assembly GCF_009829155.1 of Mustela erminea. Taxonomy (NCBI): domain Eukaryota; kingdom Metazoa; phylum Chordata; class Mammalia; order Carnivora; family Mustelidae; genus Mustela; species Mustela erminea. The sequence continues at coordinate 82,344,929 of NC_045628.1, forward strand.
TGTTTGTGAAAGTAGTGTATGCAATAAATTCTGACCGTTATGCATAATGTATAAACAATGCTGCGGTAAGCACTCTTATACATATGTTTTTGTTTCTCTTGAGTATCTAGTTGCAGTAGAATTGGGGGTTACGTGGTGGCTCACTAATTAACATTTTGAAGAACTGTTCAACTGTTTTACAAAGTGGCTGCATAATTTTGTATTCCTACCAGCAAAATATAAGGGCTCAAGTTCTTCTCAATCTTCCCAGCACTTTCTCTTTTATAGAAAGTACTTTCTCTTGTATAGCTATGCAGTGGATATGACATGTTACCTCATTATGGTTTTGATTTGCATTTCTGTAATGACTAAAATTTCCACCAAGTGATGAATGGGAAAATAAATCAGTATATCCATACAATGGAATATTATCTGGCAATGAAAAGAAATGAAGTGCTTACCCATGCTGAAACACAAATGAATCTCAACGACATTATGCTCTGTGAAGGAAGCCAGTCAAAAAAGATCAATATCGTAAGAACTCATTTACGTGAAATTCCTAGGCAAATCTTAGAGAAAAAGTAGACTAATTGTTGCCTAGAGTTGGGGTCAAGGAGGATGGAGAATGAATGCTAATAGGTGCAAAATTCTTCTTTGAGATGATGGAAATGTTCTAAGATTAGATTATGTGATAGTTGCCCAAACTTTTAAGTATACTAAACCCCATTAAATCGTATATTTAAATGAGTGAACTTTATGGTATGTACAATTATATGTAATAAAGCTATGAAAAAAATAACTATATTTTGGATGACCAAAGTTGTGGTATCTTGGTAAAGTCTATAAATCTCTTGTAAAATGAATAAATATCTAATAATTCACCTTTTACAAAGTATGTATTTGGAGATATCCAGGTTGCTGAAAGCATTTTTCAAGCCCTATAAAAAAAACACTTGTTTTGCAAGAGATAATAATCCAATCTTTGCCAACTTGAAATTGGAACCAGAATGTGAAATTAAAATTATTTAAGTGCCCACCATCTTGACCAAATATAATTAGAAATTGCTCCAAGTTGATAGCTTACATATCAAATAATTGGTATATTCAAGGCCAGAAAGTTCTGAAGAATCCACTTTTCTTTTACTCAGTTCATAGTGTGGTGATCTGCCTGTTAGAGATGAAAATCAGAAGTAGAATGAAGAACAAGATTTTAGATGAAATTTACATTCTGTATTATTGAGATACACTCTTAAGGATAAGTTCATCATAATATTTCAGATTTCTTTTCCAAACCAATTTCACGTGCGTATATCTTATTTTGTGCTGGGGGCAGGAGAAGCTGTGTGACAGGCACTAAAGTTGTTTACTGCCAACTTTTGACATTAGAAAGCTTTAACAAGACCTAGCATGTAATTTGGCATTGAGTATGGAACTGAGATTGGGAATTAAATTCTCTGACATCCTGCCATTGTCATCATAACCCGGCATCTGGCTTCATGTGACACTGAGATTAGAAACACAAAGAAAGCAAGCCGCTGAAACGAATCGAATGGTTTACTTGGGGTGGCACGGGAAACGGAATTCCCTCTTGGAATCAAAATGTGTTTTAGGAACAAAAAACATTAACCTCATGCTAGCTTGACCAATTAATCATTGTAGGTATTTTAGTTCAACTTCGTTAACATTTAAGAATCCTGTCCTCAAAATGCTGATCTTCAAATCGTGACTTTTAAGGGCTTTTTTGTTTCAGTTCAAAAGAGGATTGTTTCGTTTTACCTGATGAGGTCTCTTAAAATTCCATTAGATGCTTAGCTCCAAAGCTTGCAAAGTCTCTCAGAGATATGCATTTGACTTGCTTCACAACTTTGTGCAATAATGAGTGGCCCATTTGAAATCTTGCAATTTAATAAGGCTAACCTAATAAAATAATTAGAAATACAAGACGAAACTCTCAACTTGATATTTTGTTCACTTCTAATCCCTTTGTGTTATGGGCCGAGATGTATAGAAGTCTTTGTAAGGCTTCAGAAAGTGCAGAAGATCTCTTCAAAGCAAAACCAATTTTATAAACATCTCCTCCTCCCCACCCCCAGTCACATGATCAGGTAATGTACTTGATTCATACAAACAGGTAATCCACCAGGCTGCACTCCAGACAGTTAAGTGGCTTTAACATAAACTCTTATTGCAAGGGGGGTGGAGAATGAAAGATAAAAGCATCATTTGTCTTTTGAGCACTTGCTGAAAAATCTACCCATTATACAGTGCAGACCCGGATAGGGGCTGCTGGTGCCTTTTTGATGTGGAAGAATTTCCTTCGTCTTGTGAAGAGTCAATGACCCAGCTTTTCTTTTTCCTTGGCAGAATGTGGGTATTTACTTGCTGCACATTCCAGTGCCTTGATAGATGGCTGAGCTGAACTTGGCCTGCACTGAGCTAAGGGGATCAAGACTTGGACAGAGTCTTTGTTCTGTCCCATGGTGTCAGCAACTTGGAGTAGTCAGTCTGTCGACTCAGGGACCTTTCAATGGGAGGACAGATCCCTTAGCTCACAGATAGAGCAACAAAGGTTTGCTTATGGTATGGTGGCCTCCTCTAAAAAATAGCTTTTTTGTGTCAGGATATTTATCACGTACCCATGTCATCGTTTCGGGGTTACTGTGGCAGTCCTCGCTCAGAACAGCGCACCAAGCCTTTTATCTACAAATATTCTTTGAAGCCCGGGCAAGGAATACATTACAAGTCTACTGATAGAGAAGTTCAGATGCTTAAGCAAGAAGTGAGAGAGGACGGAGAAAGATACAGAGCTGCTAATGGGATAACGGGGAAAAATTAATCTAATCATACTTTAGTTAGAGAAATAAATCCTTTGTTCCCCACCTTCCTAAAAAATCCCAAGTATTTAAGGTCATGTCAGTGTGGTTTCATCTTATTCCTTATCTGGTTTTATGATTCACAATAAAGCAAATATTTCAAGGCATTCGAATTAGATTATTTTTATGCCCACAGAATGGTAAGATCACACAGCACCGGGGGTAAACATAGAGGCTGTCTTGTCAATACTCCTTTTGTGGAACCATACCTCCTAGTCCAAGTTGAGATTTTATTTGATTTTATTATTCTTCATTCAGAAAAGCCAAGAGGCAGCACGTTTGGGAGTTCCATTTTATCAAAACTGGTCAAAATTTCCTTGAGTTTATTTATTTATTTAAATTTTCAAATAACCTCAAAGTGAAGCCTTTGTTTCTGATTTACTTTAGTTTGTTGCACAGACAAAAATCCAGGTGTGATCATAGATGTTCAAATGGGGTCAAAAGGGGAGCCCTGTGCTGAAATACCGACCACAGAATTCTAAGCGGAGCGACTGAACATTTTATGGACTGGGTGGTGGTTGATAGAATCTAGGAAAATTAAGGATGGCCATAGGCCATTTCATTGCACCACATAATATTTAAGTTAAAAATCAGATACAATCTGTTGGACAGAAAATTAACCTGCTGAGAAAGGCAGATCGGTTTTGCTACTAAGTATCATTAAATATTTAGCTTTTTTTTATCCATAGAAAATTGTGACCAAACTTGAACTTTTCAAAAATATTGGGAAAAAAAAACAGGTTTATTTATGAACACGAATATATGCTTACTTGAAGAAAACACTAAGGTATGTTTTTAGCAATGCCAATTTTAGTAGAAAGTCCTACTTAGTAATTTTTTTCAATCTTTTGTAAATATCTAATGAGAGAACAAGCTATGTCTTTACTTGAGTGAACAGACACTGATATTTCTTTTTGTTTTTGATTGTCCCACTACTTATGAAGATAGATTATGGCTTATCACCAGTGAGCTACCATCTCTCAGCAAAACCCACACCAAATAAATGATATACATACATATTTATTTTACTCCCTTAAACTGGTCATTTCCTTCCTTACAGATTTCTTTGTCTGTTTGCTCCTTTTCCCAAACTTTACACTACTGCAGATATGTAAAAAGCTTACTTACTCTTTTTGATGAGCTGGATGTGTAATCAATTAGCCATTTGCAAGACCCTATGGTTTCAAAGGAAAACCATATGTTAATGTTAAAGGTTCATTTAATAGCTCTTGAAACTGTTAAGAAAAAAAAAAACATTTTATTTCATGAGGATAATGTGTTGAGTATGAATTCAGTATTCTGTTCACAATAGCATTAGAATGTATTGGAAGGAGGTGTATCCATTATAATGTGTTCAACAGCAAACAACAGAGAATCAGGCTCAAAACTCACCAGGTTTGTTACTTATGTACCAAGAAATCTGAAGCGGGCCATTGGAAGGTGTCTGTTTTGTTCTGCCACTCAGACTATCTTGATTTATACCCACTTCTTTTCTTTTTATAATAAAAAAAAATAGTAAAAAAGGGACAATATAATCCCATCTTCCTGATTCAACAATTCAGATTGTCTTCATATATTTTTTTCTTTTTCTCTTTTGCCTAATTATTTCAAAGACCAAATACAATTCTTCAGTATGCACCCCTAAAATTTATAGGTATTTTCTCACATTAAAAAATGAATAATAATTCATTCATATTGTTTTATATCTATCTCCTGTTCAGACTTCCTAGAAGTGTGAGAAAGCATAAATTGCCTGCCTTTCTCTCTCATCCAGGTTTAGGAGAATTATATCTTTTGGTTTAAGTGATGGCCTTTTTCAGGTTCTTTTGGACTAAGCTTGCATGTAAAAATTAGGGGGAAAATATGCAAATGAGCTAATGAGTTGCAGGAGGCATTTAGTGATGACAGTGGACTTACTCATTTAACAAACAGGCATTGAGTCTATTTCTATTTTGAAGCAAAGACCATTTGTGATTATAGATTCCTCCTAAGTTTATTTCCTTTTTCCACTCTTACTCAACTAAATTCACTGTAAAACTTACTGAGCTTAGTTTCTATTTAATGGCAGCCTTAATGTCTTGCTTGTTCTGGTTCAAAAAATCTTGGGGTCAACTTTGGCTTCTTCCTTTGTCTTGTCCATCTCTGTAAAATGGTATCCAGTTCTTTGATGAACTTTCAAAATATTTCTCTTACCTCTTCCCTACTTTCGACTTCTGCCTCTGGTATTCTAGTTAAGGGACTCACTACCTGTGTCCATCCTCCTGTTTGGGCACTCTGTGCCAGCTTTCTGGTTTAATTCACTTTACTAACAGCTTACAGATTGTCTTTCTTTATCTTTTATCTTTGTAATAATAGTAGGACTGAGCTTTATTAATGAAGTAATATACGGAGATCATTGTGCTCTGACAATCTCGGCATGTTCTGTCTCATGTAATGTTCACATAACCTAACAAGGAATAACCTTCATCATTCACATTTTACACATAAGTAAATTGTGCTTCAGAGACTTTAATTAATACCTGAGATTATCTAACTGGTAATGAGTTAGCATTCCAAACAAGATATCACTGCCAAGTCCATACATGTCATCAACACACTAAAAGGAAGATGAAAATGATGCCTTCAGAAAGGGCAATCTTTCTAAGCCTTTGGAATATTCCCCACAGGTTATTCAGGGTTTTCATAAACGTTTGAGATTATTATCCTAGGGGAATAGCTTCCTCAGCACTTGTAAATAATAGTAAAGTAAGTTATCCATGCATCTACTCTAAATCCAGTACGTGCCATCTGAATGTACTGGACTAAAATTCATTTTTTTCTGATTGAGCAATCACATGGTACATGCAAGGAACTGTAAGTAAAGTAATTGGACATATTACACAGAATTCTAAGAACGTTCTATGCCACAATCTTGTCTTGTTCTGTGGAAAAATAGTAAAGAGGGTAGTGAGAACACAGGGTAGGAGGAAGGACTGATAGGAGAAAGTGTTTAGCTTTGTCACTAAGTGGCGTAACCAGTTGGAGCTCCATGTTCTGGTCTGTAAAAAACGAGGTAATTAATACTCAACTTTATTGAGAGGCTCAGATGGGAAGACAAATAATGCCAGTGTAACACACAATACACTGTATACATGCACATGACTTCTTTTTTTGACGTGTACAATTCAGTGTGTGTTCATTCGCAGAGTGCTGCAATTCTCACCACAGTCTAAGTGTAGAATATTCCAACACCCAGCAAAGAAACCCTGTGCCCTTATACTCAGTAGCAGTTACTCGCTCCCTTATCCCCCTCTCCATCCCTAATAAATTACCAATTTATTTTCTGTCTGTATAGATCTGCCTATTCTAAACATTTCAAAAAAAAAATGGACTCATATGTTATGTGGTCTTGTGTTTGGCTTTGCTCTGCTCTCTCAGTGTAACATTTTCCAAAGTTCCTCCCAGTATTACTTTCCCTTTAATCACAAAATAATATTCCATTGTATGGCTATGCCATATTTTGTTGATCTATTCATAAGTTGATGGAAATTTCAGTTATTTTCATTTTTTGGCTATTATATGTAATGCAGCTATGAATATTTATGTGTGAGTTTTTGTGTGGATATATTTCACTTCTTTTGAGTGTATACCAAGGTCATATGGCAATTCTGTGCTGATTATTTTGAAAAGCTATCAAACTCTTTTCCATGTTTATCATTTGAAGAATTACCAAACTGTTTTTAAAGTGGCTGTACCATCTTCTAGTTCCACTAGCAACATAGAGTGTTTGCGTTTTTCCACATCTCATCGCTGCGTACCGTTGCCTGTCTTATTTATTAAAATCATCTTTCTCGGTGTGAGGTGCCATCTCATTGTGATTTTGATTTTCATTTCCCCAATGTATAATGACATGGAACATCTTTGAGTCTATTTGTTTATCTCCCTTTATGAAATGCCCATCCATCTCTGTGACCTTTTTAAAAAATAATAGTTTATTTTTTTAAGAAAGATGTTAGATTTATAGAAAAGTAGATTGAAAGATACCCATAAGCTTCTTTACCTCACCTCACACACACAAGGTTCCCTAATTAATAACACATCACATTATTGCAGCATATTTGATATGATTGATGGACTAATATAGGTACATTGTTAGTGACTTCCTAACCATATTAGGGTTCAAGGTTTGTTTTCACATTCTGGTGTTTTTTTTTTTTTTTTATTTTGTTTTTTACAAATGTATGATGACATGTATCCTCTCTTACATAATAATTTCACTACGGATCACCTATGCTCTGCATATTCACCTTTCTCTCTCACTGAATCCCTGTCCGCCAGTGATCTTCACACTCTTGCTTTTTCTAGAATGTCATATAGTTGGATGTATATATGAATGACATTTAGTATGTAGGTTTTCCAGAGTGATTTTTCCTACTTAGCAGTATGAATTTAATATTTCTCTATGTTTTTTCATCACTTGATAACTCCTGTCTTTTAATCACGGAATAATCTTTCATTATGTGTATGTACCACAGTTTATCTGTGTATGTATTGAAGTTCATCTTGGTTATTTCAAAGTTCAAGCAATTATGAATAAAGCTGCTATAAACATTCATGTGAAGGTTTTCTTGTGGGCATATGCTTTCAGTTCATTGGGGTTAATAGCAAGGGGCATAACTGCTGGATTGTATGATAGGAATATATTTAGTTTTGTGAAAAACTGCTAACCTACTTACCAAAGTGTTTATGGAGTTTTGCGTTCTCACCAGCAATGAACGAGAGTCCCTGTTTCTCTTCTCAAGCATTTGGTGTTGTCAATGTTTTGGATTTCAGCCATTCTAATGGACTGTAGTGGTGTATCATTATTGTTCTAATTTACAATTCCCTGAGGCTGTGTAGCTTTCATATGTTTGTTTGCCATCTGTTTGTCTTCTTTGGTTGGGGGTGGGGGGTGGGGGGTTCTGTCCAGATCTTTTGCCTCTCTTTTTAAAAACTGGGTTGTTTGTTTCCTTATTGTTGAGTCTTAAGAGTTCTTTGTATATTCTGGATACCAGTCCTTTATCAGTCAGTGTTTTGCCAAATTTTAAAAGTCTGTGGCTTATCTTTTTATTCCCTTAAACTTTCTTTGGCAGAAAACAGGCTATTAATTGGATTGAAGCCCATTTATTAATTTTTCTTCCATAATTGTGCTTTTGGTGTTCTAAGTTATCACCACACCCAAGATCACCTAGATTCTGCTCTATATCATCTTCTAAGAGTTTTATAGTTTTTCATTTTATATTTAGGTTTATAATCCATCTTCTGTTAATTTTTATGAAAAGAGTAGTGTTTGTGTCTAGAATTCTTGTCTTCTTACTTCTTCTTCTTTGTTTTGTTGTTGTTGTTGTTGTTTCTTTGTTTTTTGAGGAGGGGTCCAGTTATTCCAGCACCAATTGTTGAAATGATTTATCCTTTTTTCCATTGCGTTGTCTTTTGTCCTTTATCAAGGATTAGTTGATTATATTTATGTGGTTCTATTTCTGGGCACTCTCTTCTGTTCTCTTGGTTTATTTGTCTATTCTTTCACCAATACCACACTATCCTGATTGTCATAACTTAATAGTAAGTCTTGAAGTAAATCAGTTCTTTGGCTTTGTTCTCCTTCATTATTTTGTGGGATGTTTTCAGTCTTTTGCCTGTCCATATAAGTCTTAAAATCAGCTTGTCAGTGTCCACAAATAACTTGTAATGAGGTTGTCCATGACTGAATACATTGATCAAGTTGGCAAAAACTGATATTTTAACAATACTCTCTTTTCTTATCCATGAACATGAAAGATCTCTCCATTTATTTAGTTCTTTGATTTCTATTATCAGAACTCTGTAGTTTCCCTCATATTGATCTTGTCCATTTTTTGTTAGATTTATACTTAAGTATTTAACTTTCAAGGGTTAATGTAAACAGTATTGTTTTTAATTTCAAGTTCCATTTGTTCATTGCTGGTGTATGTGAAAACAATTGATTCTTACATATTAACCTTGTGTCTTGATCTTGACACCTTGCTATAGTCCCTTATTAGTTCCAGGAGGTTCTTTTAATTGATTCTTTAGTATTCTCTACATAGACACAGGCAACAATATTACACATAAGCAAGGACAGCTTTCTTTATACCTTCGCTTGTTTTATTTTTAAATTTATTTTTTTAAGATTTATTTATTTATTTATTTATTTGAGAGAGAGAAAAAGAGAGAGAGAGAGAGTACAAGCAGGGGGAGTGGGAGAAGCAGGCTCCCCTCTAAGCAGGGAGCCTAATGTGGGGTTTAGTTCCAGGACCCTGAGATCATAACCTGAGCCAAAGGAAGATGCTTAAGCAGCTGAGTCACCCAGGAACCCACCTTTGGTTGTTCTAAAAATTGGTTTATCTTTTAAATTTCTAATCCAACATTAGAAAGATTTCTTATGTTTTCTTTTAAGAGTTTTAGAGTTGAGCTTTTTAAGTTTATGATCCATTTTTTTAAGTTTTTTTTTTTTTTTAAAGATTTATTTGTTTGACAGAAAGAGAGATCACAAGTAGGCAGAGAGAGATGGAGAAGCAGGCTCTCTGCTGAGCAGAGAGCCCGAGGCAGGGATGCAGGGCTCGTCCAGGACCCTGAGATCATGACTTGAGCTGAAGGCAGACGCTTAATCTACTAAGCCACCCTGGTGACCTATGAACCATTTTGAGTTCATTCTTATGTGAGTTGTGAAGAAAAATAATCCAACTTCATTATTTTGTGTTAGAGATCTAATTGTCCCAGCACCATTTATTGAAAAGATTAGTCTTACTCCATTTAATTGTCTTGGCATCCTGTTGAAAATCATTTAATCATAAATGGAAGGGATTATCACTGGACTTGAAGATGTTTTATTGCATTATCTGTCATTATGCCAGTATCACACTGTCTTAAATACTGTAGCTTTACAGCAAGTTTCAGAACAGGAATCGTGTGTCCTCAAGTTTTGTTCCTCTTTTTCAAGATTATTTTGGCTGTTCTAGTTTTGTAGCACTTCCATATGAATTTTCGTAACAGCTTGTCAAAATTTGCAAAAAAAATTAGATATGTGGGATTTTGAGATGATAGACTTGAGATATGTGGGATTTGAGTTGATAAGTTTCAAGGAATATATCCATTTTAATAATATTGAGTATCCTAATCTATAAATATTCCATTTATTTGTATCTCATTTCATTTTCTTTCAATAATGTTTTATAATTTTTAGTGCACATTTTTGGCACTTTTGTTAAATTTATCCCCAAGTATTTTATTCTTAGATTAGGGTAGATATCACCTTGCAGATGGGAGGATATGACAGACAGAAAGTTCCTTCCAGAATAAAACCGAAGTGAAAAGCTCACTCCTTCCTCTGTCTTTGAGTGTGAAGAGAAGATGGATGGAGAGAGGACAGGGTTTAAGGTGTCCACCTTGATTCTTCTCTACTTAGTAGAGTTGAATATTTAGAAACTTCAGCTATATGAATTCCCATGTTTAGGTCTCCTTTTGTCTCCACTGGCTCTTATAAGGTCTCATGAAAGAGTTAAGTTCAGCTATAGAAAATGAGTCACAATTTCTTTGCACATTAGCATAGTACTATGAATCAGCCTGTAGCTGTGTTAAACTGTCCTTGTCTATTTCTCTCTGTCGAAGTCCCATCCATCTGCAGTAGCTTGAATGGTGGCCCTCAAACGAATATGTTCAAGTGTTAACATTCAGAACCTGTAAATGTAACTTTATTTGGAAAAAGAAACCTTGCAGAAATAATTACAGATCTCAAGATGAGATCATCCTGGATTATCCACGTGGGCTCTACATCCAATGGCAAGTCTCCTTATAAGAAGACACAGGGAAGCGCAGGAAGACCTTCTGAGGGTAGAAGCAGAGGTTGGGGTTACACAGCTGCATAGTCTAGAGCGATCATTGGCAGGATGCAACTTCTGGAAAATAACTGTGACCTTTAGCTTTGCAGAAAATATGCTGAAATATATGTGTGGCTTGTATGCATGGATTTGCTCAACAAAATAACTCATAGTGTTGGAGCCCCTCGATATTCAACCCTGATAAGTGAAAAATTGTTTTTCAATATAGTCCTATTAGGGACACTTTATTAGAGCTTTGTTGGTTTAAAGTGAAATAAAAGATACCCTCAGTCTCCTCTTTCCAATCTAATTCTCAGCACATTTATACACATGCACACACACATGCATGCACACACATATACACATCAGGCTAGACATCCAAAGATTTCCAGTCTAAATTAAACTCTTACTTCTTCACTTAAAGCCATAATCCTTAAAGTGGCAATAAACATCAATAGATTAGATGGTTTTTAGTCGTTTTAGGCTTTAATTTAAGTTAATTCTAAACTGGGGTTTCTGCATCCAGGCTAATTATAACAGATTTCTATAAGGAATGTACATAAACTTTCCAGGCCTTCACATATCATGGTCCAGAGTAAGTGCTCATTGTCTCTGATCTGGCCTCCAAAGGAGGGTTTTGAGCCCTTTAGACTTAATTATGACTCCATGGTTTATGTTGTCAAGCTCAAGAAAAAAGCACTTGCAAGACAGAGAAGTGAGTCGATTTTTAAGATGAACAAAAATGCCCACGAGCACATTCCTTCTCCAGATGAAATTCTTCTGAAGATATTTCCCCTCCATGGTTTCAGTCCCTGTGCTAAGTATGCCTGACATTAAAAGCACATTAAATTAGTTGTAGTTATTCTTTTTCCAACTGCCTATTGTTTGTTTAAAGTTGAAGAGAACAGGAAAACCCATGGTCAATTACTTGGCATGGGGCTCCCTCATTAAAACTTTGGAGAACCAAATTACTCAGGTTAGGGCCAAACGAGAACCCCTGTTCCCCAGTTAAGGGAGCACAACAATAGAATTCTGCACCTGCATCGATTTCTGCCAAATCTGAGCTCACACAACTGTTGATCTTGATTAAGTGCATTAGGGAAAAATGGATTTCTATCTGCCACATTGTACTTGTTTTATTGGTTATGCTCATGGGTGGAATATAAAGTGAGATTGCGCAGGAGACTGCAGGAAAACCATGCTGACTTAGAACTGTTTTTCGGTTCAACAGAGTCAGCAGAAAACCCTTGCCAGAACTTCTTTTGGATTAAAATAAAACTACATAATGGTAGTTTCTGTACATTTAAAGGAACGTCTGTGAATTCATATATGTTTCAAATCCCATTCTTTACGGATTTCCCCCAAGGTGGTAGAGTAGACACTCTCTTAGTGACTCTGTTATAATACAGAACCCGAAGCCACGGACTTAGAAAGCTTCCACACAAAACCAGAACTAACACGGCAGCTTTGTCCTTGCTGCTTTTCTTTCTTTTCTCCTTCTATGTTTTACATCACAGATTTGAACACACACAATGCAGTGCAGTCAGAATGTGGAAAAGTCATCAGAATTAGCAATTAAATATTGCATATTAAATTATATACCCAAACCAAGTCACATGTGCATTTATTCTATTTGTTTATTTGGTTGATGCTTCCCATTTTTCCTTATCACTTTCAGTGACCCATGTCACTTCTGATGTGGAGGGTGGCTATAGAAATGGGATTTCATTGCCATTTCTACTTTGGGGTGCAGCAAGAGGCTACTTCATGGCACTGATTCCACTACCCTAACGAGTCCTTTTCACTTATTTGTCCTTGTGACAAATCGATATTTTTTCTTTTCACATATGCAGGGAATTGGGATATTCATAGACTTTTAACTTAGTGGCTTATACCACTCGATTCGATGGCAACTTCTCAGTCTATATTTTATTCTACATTTTACTCTGTTGAGAGCATTTGGTAAAGATAAGTCCTTGTTCTTCTTTTAGCATTCATCTAGTTGTCTTCTGGGACATCATTCTTTCTCATTTCTTCTCAGGCTTCTTTGTTGGCTCCTTAGCCCTTCCTAACACGAGAGCTACGGTATATCCTAGGGCTCAAGCTTCCAGTTTCTCTTCCTGGTCTACATTTATTCCCTTAGTAATTTCCTTTTATTTTCCTAAGTGCTTCCTTTCCACTCATATCCTACTCTAACCCACCAGCAAATTCCTCAGCTCTTCCTTCAAAATATATCCAAAAAATCTGACCACTTCTCATCAGCTCTGTGACTTCCACAGTGGTTTTCAGTTCTTCCCTGGATGCATGCAAAGACCTCCGAACTTCTACAGTGATCCTATTAAGATGTAGCAAGTTACACATCTTCTGCTGGAACCTAAAATGACTCTGCTGGAACCTACAATGACTCATCATCACCCTTAGAGCAAGAGGCGAGGCTGTCTGTGCTCTAAGACTGGCTCCCCCACTGGAGTCCCCACCCACATCCTCACTTGGTTTCAGCTCTCCTGCCTCACCTCAGGGCTCCACACAGCCACAGAAAATTCTTCTTCCCAGCACCCATGAGGCCCCACCTCACTTCCTCAGACCCTCACTGGACATCACCTTTTCTGAGATCTCTTTGGCCACTCTATGTAAAATATCAGCTTCTACCTCCACATACTCCCCCCTCTTTAGGCTAACCTAATTTTTTATCACTTACATCCACCTAAAATCTTTTTTTTTTTTAAAGATTTTATTTATTTACTTGACAGAGATAGAAAGCACACAAGCAGGCGGAGTGGCAGGCAGAGAGAGGGAGAAGGAGAAGCAGACTTCCCACTGAGTAGGGAGTCTGAGTGGGGCTCGATCCCAGGATCCTAGGATTGTGACCTGAGTTGAAGGCAGACACTTAAAGACTGAGCCACCCAGGCGCCCCAACCACCTAAAATCTTAATGTGTGTTTGTTGATGTTAAACCATCCATCCTTCCCTCTTCTAGAAGCTTCAGTAGGCATGTATTTTCTAATGTTTTGTTCACTGCTGACTCTCTAGCACCTAGAAGTACACCTCACCATAGTAGTACTCTGTAATACTCATTGTATTCCATAGTTCTAGTACTAGTACTATGTACTAGTCCATAGTAATATTCATTGGATGACTTAGAAGTACTGATGCTGGAGAAATAAGGTATAATAACATGAGCTTGAGAACATGTAAATTCACAGAGTGATTTGTAGTTTCAAGGCAGTCAGCTTTATTTGTTTGCTTTGGTTTTTGTTTGTTTGTTTGTTTGTTCTGTCGGGCAAGGAGCAGGCCTTTTAATTCACTGCAGTTTTGACATTGTTGTGTGACAGTGCCCACACTCATGGGACGTCCATAGACAAGGGCCTGTGGGGGCTACTGGAAGACTTGAATCCTTTGCTCCTCTGATGGAAATTCTGACAAGTTCTTTTTCCACAACTGTTTAGGTAGGGATGGCAATTTTCATGTTTAGGCAGTCAATTCGAATCCATTTAAAACATTTATTTTTGCTAACCATGGAAGATGATACTGCCAAATCATTTAATTCTCAAGTCAATTCACACCTTCTTTTGGATATAGCATAAAAAATTATAGAGCTGGTGAGTAATATTTCCTTTGCATTTTCCAGAGATTTACTTTATTCTTTTGCCTCATCTTATATCCAAATTAATACTGATATAAGGTTGGAAAAAGTGAATTATTCTCATATTTACTTCAAAGAAGAATAAAATGTGTATATGATAGTGAAATTATTTTTAGGCATATGAAAGTGATTTACAGAAAATATTCTCAGGGTCTTGTGAAAGGTCTTTTTTTTTTCCCCCTTAGTTGGGTATGAATAAATATAGATGATCATACGGCTGCATGTGCATTCCTATATTCAGTCCTATACAAAAATTTTCTCACCTTTGAAATAGAACAGATGCTCTTTTGTGCAACTTTCAGAACAGGTAGTTATGTGTCCTCATTCAGCCCAGAAAAGGAAATTTATATAGGTCAGCACTGCAACAGGAAAGCACTAACTCTTCCCGTCTCTTTTTGTATCCTTCACTCGCTTCACTCCTCTGCAAACCCCTGACATTACCTACCCACACCCATATGAAAATAACTTCTCCCCTAGTAGCCAACCACAGGTCTTGATCACAGCTAGTAACTGGTTAGGAAGAATGCTAATGACCATATGCTGGAAAAACAAGAGGTCTTTCTGATGCTTTCCTTGACTGTCCGTTAGACATGATCAAACCACTCTGCTTCACTGCTGCTTTCAGCTACACAGAGGATTATCAGAGTCCTGCCAAATAGAGACTCCATAAAAGGAGTGTGGGGATTGTAAATGTCAAAAAGTTAAAGCACAAAGATGATAAAAACTATGCATTGAATTTAATTAACTGTTGACCATGACTAGACTTGATCAATCTCAACTTGTCTGCTGTATCAACTGCCATTTCATTCAGCTATTCTTGGTTTTATAACATTTGTGTTATGGGAAATTAGAGCAATTTCTACAATGCTTTGGATATCTTCCCCCTCATAAACAAAGTACAGTTTTCTGAGGAGACAATGCTCTCTTGTTAGCACCTCCTGTTGGCTGCCTTTTTCCTAGACCCTTAGCCTGGATCAAGAATCTCTCAACCCTGCCATCACAACAGCCATTTGTTTCCATCTCCCCACTTGTTTCATTGTGTATTGTCCAGAGTCATATATGTTCCTTTCAGAGTCTGGGGGTGGGGGTTGGTGGAAGGGATGCCAGCACGCCATGCTAAGACCTTTGGGGAGTTAACCTAGATGAGATGAATGCATTAAGCTAAACCGGATTTAAGCAGCCTTGAATGGGAAATTGTTTCTCTTTGTAATCAACACTTGAGTTGTAATTGATAGGAGACATCCTTAAGGAATGTTGATTTTTTTTTTTTATTCCAATGGAACTATGTGTTTCCTTCATACATAGGACTCTCTTTGAATCCTGAAATAGCTCTGAGCCTAGAGGGGCCAACTTGGAGGTGCACACAGTCAAACTTGTAAGGCAAGGAAACTCAACTTTGTAAGGAGAAATCTTGGTTTAAGGAAAAGAAAAACTGAATTCTAATTCTGGTTCTTTTGTTTCTTCTTTCCTTTCCTTTTATTTTATTTTATTTTATTTTTTTCATTGAAGTATAACATGCTATACTATTTATTATAATATGCTGATTCAATAATTCTATAATTATTTAGTGTTTGCCATGATAAATGTGGTCACAATTGGTCAGCTTATGTTATTACAATAATAGTGACTATATTCCCTATGTTGTAATTTTCCACCTCTGTGACTTAGTTATTTTACCTCTTAATTGCCTCTATCTATGTCACTGTTTTTTCCTTATTTCTGTCTTTGATGAGGATGATTTGGTCAGTCCTTGGGCATCTGACAAACCTCTGGCTTTGGTAGTCATAGAGAGAGAGATGGTTCCAGTATTAAATTCTTTAGCTAAAGTCTCAGATTCTGTTGGCTATAGAACCAGTGTTTTTCCAAAATTAGTGGAAGTATTTGTTTCTGTTGATTGGTGCATTTCTCTTAACAGTTTTAGTCTTGCCTTGCAGTGTATTTGCTGTATTACATCAGGGAGTTTATTTCCAAATTTAGTACCTTTCTATACATTAAATTTTGTCAAGATAAAGAACCCATGTATATTTTTTTTACTAAGACATTTATACCATTTATTAATGTTCTATAAAGGGAAACTGACATTTACTAAATGTCCACCATTTAGGAGACACAAAATGTGATACATGTAATTTCTATTCATCTCTCAGCAACCCTATGAGTGAACCATTATAATCACCATTTAAGTATGAGAAAATTAAAACAGACGTTTAGGAATCTTCTACAACATCACACAGATAGAAGTAACAAGATGGATTTTAAACAGATCTGGCTTCAAAATGAACTCTTTTACCAGAATAACCATTCACGTTATTTTAATACTACTTTAGTATTCCATAATTCATACTCTTTTAATTTTGGTAAAATGAAAACTCATTTCATATTAATCAGATCTACATATTCAATTCAAAGGATTTATTGAGTGCCTTCTATATGGTAGGCAGTATGATAGACTCTCTAGATACAAACTTGAAAGAAGTATTGTTATGGTCTTTGGGAAAGACACCAGAATGTGACCATAAGCTAAGTCAAATACAGGTGGCAAAGTTTCATTATGATGCATTGCTAATTCATTTTTACCATCTAATTTAATTGTTTTTAAAGTGTTTTTTTTTTAAATCTAAGTAATACAGTATGTATGAAAAGGAAACTTAAAACAAAAAGCAGTGATAGTTCCACCCATCCTGGTGCACAAGCCCCACTCCTCAGATGCAACCACTTTCAGGTTTTAGCTGTTTTATTTTCATGTTTTAAATAATAGACTTAAGTCACTATTTCTTAATTATTCACTTATGTATTTTAAGTTCCCCTATAGTCTTTACCCTCTCAGCTACCACCTCAAAAACACCGGTAATACATATACACATTTACGCACAAATACACATACACACTTCTACCTCCAAACTCCCTATTTAATTTATAACCACTTTTGGCTAAATTGGTATTTAGTGTTTACAACTTATGATTAGGTAAATTTTGTTCATTGATGACACATAGATTTAGAATATATTTTGAATATATATTTTTGTAAGTTTTTAAATATTTTTCTTAGAATTGATGATGTTTTAAAAATGTTTTGATTTTCCTTTTAAGTTCCTACAAATAAATTCCCCTCAGGATAGGACTATAGCATTCCTGTAATTTAGTCTAGACATTGGGCAATCTAGTAGTCCATGTCTTATTCTTGGCAATTGTTGTCCTTGTTCGAGCCTGTGGCCTCCTGCTACAACTGTCCTAACTGCTCTCTAGGCTTGTGGTAGAGTGTACATCCTCAACTGTCCCTTCATTGTCATCCTGGAGCTTCCCTTTACTCTTCTTTCTTTCCATATGGACTCCTTTGATTCCTTCTAAGGATGCTGTAAGTATCATTATCCATAATATGAGAAATACAAAAAGAAATGGACTGAAAGGAAGCTCTTCGTACCATTTAGTATCTAGGCTGTCCATTCACCCCACTGTTTCCAGCCCCTTGCCTGGTGCCTGTCTTCTACTACACCCATGATCCCCCTCTGCAAGATTCTGTCTCAGTGGTGACAAAGCAGCAATTTTGGCTCATGCTGTCAGTAGAAGGTGGTCTCTGGCTGCCCGTGGTGGGGGACCCTTGGACATATTGGTTCTTTTACGCATTTTCACCTGCTCTCCCACTTCCTGGCCCACCCAGGAAAAATAAACTATTATATTTTTTAAAAGGTCACAGAGATGGATAGGCATTTTATAAAGATACCCGATGCATCTCTGAGTTTTTTTCAAAGGAGGTTTCTTCTATTTTCTTGTTTCATTTTGTTTTAAAGCTAGTTATATTTTTAGAGCAGTTTTAGAGTCACAGCAAAATTGAGTAGAAGGTACAAACATTTCCCATATAATCCTGACCCTGTTACATATGCAGCCTCTGGCACTATCAACACCCCCCATAAGAGTGGCACATTGTTATAATTGATGAACCCACAGTGACACATCATTATTACCTAGAGTACATGGTTTATATTAGAGTTTGGTGTTGGTGTTGTACATTTTTTGGACATTCTTTGGACAAATGTACAGTGATGTGTAGCCACCATTGTACTACCATACAGAATACTTTCATTGCCCTAAAAATCCTTTGGGTTTTGTCAATTCATCCCTCTTGATTTGCATTCTACCCTTCCTCTGTAGGTATTTATGTTTAAAGTTCCTCCAACAGACAGATAAAAGTCCAAGAAGTACATGTAAAAATGCTTAGAATCACTATCATCAGGCAAATGCAAATCAAAACCACAATGAGATATCACCCCATACCGGTTAGTCCTGGCTACTATCAAAAGACAAGAAACAAGTGATGGTGAGGATGTAAAGAAAGTGAGCCCTTGTGCAGTATTGATAGAAATATCAAGTGGTGCAACCACTATGGAAAGCAGTATGGAGGTTCCTCAGAAGTTAAAAATAGAACCGCATATGATTCAGGAATTCCACTTCTGGGTATTTGTCCAAAGAAAACGAAAACATGAACTCAGAAAGATACCTCACACCCCTAATGTTCACTGAAGCATTATTTACAATAGCCAAGGTATGCAAACAACCTCAATGTCTGTGGCTGGCTGACTGGATGAATAAAGGAGACGAGTTAATGGAAGGAGTGACGTCAGCATGATGGCGGTGTCATGAGTAGTAGTTCTTTTACTTTCCTCCCCTTTGATTTACAACTAATTGGACATTCATAACAACAAGAGCAAAACGCCTCTGCACCTCATACCAGGACAATCTTGATATCCATCCTTCTAGAAGTGGGTGGATTGGACATCACGGAGGAAGTGTAATGAGCAAAGTGGTGGCAGAAGGGATGACGGCACAGAAGGTGAAGGCAGGTCTGACTTCCTGTCTGATGGAGTAGAGGGTAAAACGTGCTGAGTGGGGTCTACCCAGCCTCACTGCAGCTGGAGAGACCAGTAACTCTCTGAAGAGAGGCTACAGTAACTTGGTGGAGAGACAGAAGAAGGAAATGGGCAAAGAGAACTGAAGAAAGCATGTCTTGCTGTAGGCCCCAGAAGGAAAGAGAACTGACTAAGGACCTCTGGGACCTCCTCCCTGCACTGGAGGACTCCCCTACTAGGCCATGGGCACATGCGAAGTCCCAAGAGTTAGTTACATATCTCTTCCGACTTTACCACTACCCTTTTTTGTTTTGTTTTGTTTTAATGTGTGTGCACCTAACAACCTTAGCAGGAGTCAGCGCAGGGATAGAAGAAATGAAAAACTTGTGCTATAGCGCCACCTTCTGGAAAACAAAAGGAGGCTTCTAACTACCAGCCTGTTGATCTACTAAAATCAAAGTAAACAAAACCTTGCTGAAATAAAAGAGATGTTCACTACCTCAAATGTGGGACCAGAGGCACTTCTTTTCAAACACCATGAAGAATCACGGTAATATGGTATTTCAAAACAAAGATGACCATTTTCCAGCAACTGAACCTAAAGATACAGAATATTGTGATCTAAGTGATAAAGAATTTATGGTAACTGTTAAAAGAAATTCAGTTAGCTACAAAAAAACTCGGAAAAGCAATAAAGTGATCTGAAAAATAAAACTAGTGAACAGAATGAGTACTTTATCAAAAAGGCTGAACTCTAAGAAAACAAACCTGAAATCCTGGAGCTGTAGTACTCAATAAATGAGTTGAAGAAAACTTAGAATGCACTGAAAATAAAGCAAATAATATGGAAGAGAGAATTAGTTAACTCAGGGACAAATATCTGAAAATATTCAGATGGAAGGGAAGAAGAGACTATGATTTTTAAGGAGTAAAGGAACTTTCCAAAACTGTCTCCATTGGAAAAGCCAATATAAGAATAATGTTTACCCCAGAAGAAGAAGAGAGAGAAAGAATTCGAGTATGTATTTAAAAGAAATAAAAACTGAAAATGCCCCAAATCTGGGAAAGAAACTGGAAGTACAGTCCCAAATAGTTAATAGAACACCTCATTATTTCAACACAAAAAGACCTTCTCCGAGACACATTATATTTAAACTATCAAAAGTCAACAATATAGAAAGAATTTTAAAGACAACCAGGAAAAACAAGACAGTAACCTACCAAAGGAACCCCATTAGGTTATAGGCAAATTTCTCCACAAAAACTCTATAGGCAGGAAGAAAGTGGAATGACGTATTCAAAGTGTTAAGATTAAAAAGTGCTAGCTATGAATTCTCTGTCTGGCAAAGTTATTTTTCAAATAGGAAGGAGAAATAAATGCTTCCCCAGAAGAACAAAAACTATGGGAGTTCACCATCCCTAGACCTGCTTTATAAGGAATCCTGAAAGGAGCTCCTCAAGCTGTAACAAAAAGATAGAAGTACATAAACCCTGATCAAGGGGATGAATGGTCAGAATTAGAACACTACCATTTTTTTTACGATTAGTATATTAAAATCTTAACTACAGCATAATGGTTAAAAGAAAAGACCGTTAAAAATGATTATAGCTACTACAACTTGGCAGTGAAGTTACAGCAGAGACAGGGCTAATTTGTGACATCAGAAATCTAAAAGGAGAAGAGTGAAAGGATGGATCCTTTACAGGCAAATGAGAATACATTTTTATTAGCAGAAAAGAGGCTATTTTATCTGTGAGAAGTTTTATGTACACCTCATGGTAACCACAAAGCAAAAATCCAGAGCAGAAATACAAAACATAAAGAAAAGGAGGAGACTGAGCAAATCATTGTGAAAATTCACCAACTTGAAAAAGAAAGAAACAGAAACAATGAAGAGACAAAATAACGAAGCCAAAGATAGAATGGAAGCAGTAAATCCTCAAATATCAGTAAGCACCCTAAATATGAATGGATTAAGCTCACCAATTAAAAAGCACAGAGTGGCTGGATGAATTAAAAAAAAAAAAAAAAAAAGACTCACCTCTTTGTGGCCCATAGCAAATTCATTTTCGCTCCAGGAAAATATGTAAGCTCTGAGTGAAAGGGAGTAATTCAGGAAAGATAACCTGAATATAAAAACAATATCAGTTAATATATATTATGAATTTAAAAGAATAAATAAAAAATTAAAATGTGCCACATGTCTTGTGTAAGGAAGGTTAAGGCAAATTTCAATTTTGAATTTAATACATCAAGAAAATTTATTTCAAATGCACTTTTTAGACAAAATTAAAAAGAAGACGATGTTATCAAAATCACTGGCAAAATAAAAGTAAGGAAGACATTTCATGTTTTTATATAATATAGGAACGGATGATGAAGAATGATATTAAAAATAGATTTTAAAACTCAAACAGTTCAGTAAATTGCAAAATGAAATTCATTTTATGGCGATCAAAAGTATAAGTCAAAATTAAAATGTGCTATAGGTTTCATGCCAAGATACAAAATCAATAATTAAATTATAAATATATAATGAAAATTAATGGAAACATATTGTTTTGACTACTGTAGCTTTGTAGAATGTTTGAAGTCAGGAAGTGTGTTATCTTCAGCTTTGTTCTCCTGTCTCAAGGTTGCTTTGGCTTTTGGGGGTCTTTGAGCTTCTGCGCTAATTTTAGGATAGTTTTTCCTTTTTTTTTTTGGTAAAAAATGCCATTGAAATTTGGTAAGGATTGCATTGAGTCTGTACATTATTGGGGGTAGTATGGACATTTAACCAATATTATTTTGTACATGTCTGTTAGTTTCATTTGAACTGAAGTCTGATTCAAATCCAGGATTTTCTGTTCGGATGACTGATTCATTCATTGTTGAACTGGGGTACTGAAATCCTCTACTATTATTGTATTGTTGCTTATTTATCCCAGCAAATCTTTTAGTATTTGCTTAATATATTTAGGTGCCCCTATGTTGAATGCATATATATTTTTTATTGTTATATACTCTTGATGAATTGACCCCTTATCATTATCTAGTCACCATATGTGTCTTTTGTTACCATTTTTGTATTAAACCCCTGCATATGCAGTCAGTTAATACTTGACAAGGGAGAAAAGAATACTAAGTGGGGAAAGGATAGTTTTCAATTCATGATGTTGGAAAAGCTGTATAACCACATGCAGAAGAATGGAATTGGCCCTCTATTTTACACGACTCACACGAATGAACTTGAAATGGATTCAAGACTTAAACATAGGAACTGAAACTGTAAAATTCCTAGAAGAAAACATAGGGAAAAAGTTCTTTAACATTGCTCTTGGCAGCAATTTCCTGGATATGACACAGAAAGCTTAAGAAACTTAAAAATCAAGTGCAAATTAAAAGTCTTCTGCACAGGAAAAGAATCAAAATGCAAAGGTTACCTATGGAATGAGAGAAAAATATTTACATATCTTATATCTGGTAAGGGGTTAATATCTAAAATATGTAAAGAACTCATCCAATTCAAACAACCTGATTAGAAAATAGGCAGAGGAACCAAATAGACAGTTTTCCAAGAACACATACAGGACAACAGCTACATGTAAAGGTACTTGACATTCCTAATCATCAGGAAAATGCAAATCAAAACACCAAGATTTTTTACCTCACACCTTTGGACTGACTATCATCAAAAAGTTAAGTGACAGTGATTGTTGATGAGGATGTGGAGAAAAAGAAACTTGTGCTCTTTTGGTGGGAATGTCAATTCTCATAGCCACAATGGAAAATATTATGGATATTTTTCAAGAAATTAAAAGTAGATGATTCCAGCAATTCCATTTCTGGGTATATATCCAAAGGAAATAAAAACAAGATCTAGAAAAGATAGCTACACTCCCACGCTCATTACAGCATTATTCACAATAGCCAAGGTATGGAAACAACCTAAGTGTCTGTCAGTAGATGAATGGATAAAGATGTGATATGTATTGTTAGTAATATTATTCAACCATGAGAAAGAAGGAAATCTTGCCATTTATGACAATTTGGAGGAAACCTGAAGGCATTATGCTAAGTGAAATAAGTCAGACAGAAAGAGATAATTACTGTTAATATCACTTCTATGTGGGATCTAAAAAAGTCTAACTTATAGAAACAGAGAGGAGATTGGTTGTTGCCAAGGAGAAGGGATGGGAGAAATGGAGAGATGTTTGTCAAAGGATACTGACTTCTAGTTATAAGATGAATAAGTTCTGGGAATCTAAGGTACAGCATGATAATTACAGCTAACATTACTGTCAAAAATAATCGAATCTTGTAAGAAAGCAGATCCTAAACTTTCTCACCACACACACACAGAATATGGTATTATGCGGTGAGATGCAGGTGTAAACCAATGACATAGTAGTCATCCTTTTGCAAAACACAAAATGTATCAAATCACACACTGTCCACTTTAAAGCTGTGCCATGTTATAAATCCATTTTAGCTAAATAAAGCTGGAAAAAAATCCATAGAAACAGCAAGAGAGAAGATTCAAAGGAAACAGTGATTTCTACTTGGTCTTCAAAGGTCATATATAAAAACACAAAAGATTTGAATAATACAACTGATATGCTTGGTGTAAGTTATTAAACTTTGTATTCTACAATTCAGTCATTTCAAGAGACTTTATAACATTTATAAATACTGATTACATGTTAGGATATAAAAGCTGAAAATAAATCTACAGTACAAAATATATAGTTTTATTTTCTGGCCACAGTTATGAATAATTAATTTGTAAAAATAAGAAAAATCTACACTTAATTATTTGAAAATTTTGAAGAAACAAAAAACTATACTTAAGCATTTTTTTAGTAATAAAAGGAGTAAAAAATGGAATTGTAGACCAATAAAAATGATAAAAGAAATGAGTACTTATAAAAAATGTGAAAGTTAGAAGAGCCATGCTCAGGAAAATTCATATTATTTAATGTCTTACTTTAAGTATGAAAAAAAGTATGCCTTGAACATTCACTCAGAAATCAGATAAAAAACATTGAAAGAAAAGCAAGAAAATTAGAAGCAAGTTGATAGTAAATCCAACAAAGAGAAATATAAGTTAGAAGAGAGATAGCCTTAATGAAATGCTAGCAAATGAAAAAATGCCTTCCTTTATTAGAGGACTCCCAAAATAAAGCAAGCAAACTGCTGGAAAATACACTGCAGACAAATGCAAGTGCAATGACAACTGGAGATAATTCCTCAGATAAAAATAATTTTATAAGTGTAAATATTCTTATTGGCTAAAAAATGAAGATTTTGTTGAAATGGTCTTTTTTTAAATCAATGAAAAACTAAAGAAAGTTTTCAAAGACTTACCTCTAATAAGTTTCCGGGATCCAGATCTAGAAATACATTTCCCCAAATACTAAGAAGCAAATCAACCCATATTATGCAATTTATTCTAGAAAATAAATAATTTAAAAATTTAAGAACTCAAAATTATTGAATTTATTTATAATTATATGTAGAAGAAAGAGCTTCACATGAAGATTTCTTTTAAAAAATATATGGATAAATCTTACTTTTCACTAAATATTATTTGAAGAAGTACAATATTCTAATCACTGACAATACTTAATTCACTTTAGGGTTATTCACTCACTGAATTAAGGAATCCAATGTAGGGGAGCCTGGGTGGCTCAGTCGGTTAAGTGTCTGTGTTCAGCTCAGATCTGGGATCGAGCCCGCTTTGGGGTCCTTGCTCAGTGGGGAGCCTGCATCTCCCTCTCCCTCTGTCATTTTCTCTACTTGTGCTCTCTGGCTCTTTCTGTCAAATAAATAAATAAAATCTTTTAAAAAATCCAACGTAGTAGATAATATTTTCTCATTTTGCAGATGAAGAAACTAAAGGTCATATGGTTTCAATAGCTTGCCTCATGGTCACCTAGCTACTAAGTTGTAGAACTGGAATATGCATCTCTTGAGTATAAAACTGCAGGTTTAGATCACTCCATTATATTGCCTCTCCATAAGAGATTTTAAAAATAACCTAGGTAAAATGTCAGCAAGCTCAATATACTCATATATTAGAAGAATTATCCACTGTTACTAGATAGGTCATACTGTAGTAATTCAAGATAACACACATTGCCCATCATTGATTTTAAGATAGATATGTACTAGAAAATATGACAAAGAGGAAAAACTGTTGCAATGTTAAGTCTATCTCAAAAAACATTAAGCCAAACATAGCAAAGAGATATAATCAGAATTTCTATTAATTCTGTAAATAATAGTTTCAAACATACCATGCATGTAATCAACATTGTTCTGGACACTTTTGTCAATGCAATAAGTAGGGCCTGAAATAGAAAAAGGAGACGTAACTATTGCAAAGTAGGCAACTTTGCCATTAATTGAACTACATAATTGTATGCTTAAAAAATACAAGAGGTCAGTTGGACCTAAAATTAAATATGAATATTCAATAAAATGAATGAATACATATACCTAAAAATGTCCTCATATATCATGTATAATAAACCAGATAGTATACAGATGAAAGAAGATTATAATAGCAAATAAAAAAATAGCAAATAAAAACTAGAACAAAGAGAAAAAAAATTTACTAAGAATCTCCCTAAAGAGAATTGTGTTAAACATACATGAAGAAAATCAGAAAACTTACTAAGAAACTTAAAAGTGAATTTTAAGGAATACAGAAATGAGCCAGGGGTGCTCGGGTGGCTGGCTCAATGGGTTAAAGCCTCTGCCTTCGGCTCAGGTCATGATCCCAGGGTACTGGGATTGAGTCTCTGCTCAGCAGAGAGCCTGCTTCCCTCTCTCTCTCTGCCTGCCTCTTTGCCTACTTGTGATCTGTCTCTCTGTCAAATAAATAAATAAAATCTTCCAAAAAAAAAAAAAAAAAAGGAAATGTGCCACAATCTTGAATGAGTAAATGAACTATGTTTAGGATGTTAATTCTTCCCAAATTCAAGTTTTGGCATGATTATTAGTGGTAGGATAAAGGAAATCCATTTTGTAAGGATACTGAGGGTGAGGGCTTAATAAAAATTGTGAAATATTATCTAGAAAAAATTAAAACAAATGGGGAGAATAAACAAGAATAAAAATGTGGATAGGTCAGCCATATCAGATACCAAACGTTACTGAAATTTAAACATAGTGATCTGTTCCTAGCTTTAACAGATGGAAGAATAGAAGCATGCATCTTTTGCTCTCTTTCTCTGTATGTGTGTCTGGTGTCTGCATGTCTGTGACTGAGAAAACATACCAATCCAAACAGGATGGAAGTTTGATTAATTGTATTTGGAAGAGCATCTAATTATTTAGAGAAAAATTTTGTTCGTATCTTATATCATTACAAAAACATAAATTAAAACACTAAATTATCAATATATTGAAAAGAATTGAAGTCACAGAGAAAATACTAACAAGTTACATTTAACATACTGAAGTCAAAAGATTTAAATTATTAGAGCTAAGAAAACAATTTGCTATATAAATGCCAGATAAAGAATTAACTGCTGTAATATATGATGTTTTTGCAAACAAACAAACAAAGAAAAAGTTGTAATAAAAATCAACCAAAGTTGGGGTACCTGGATGACTCAGTCAGGTATCCAACTCTTGATTTCATCTCAGCTTGTGATCTTGGGGTCATGGGATTGAGCCCTGTATCAATCTCCAGGCTCAGTGCAGTCTGCTTGAGATTCTCTCCTTCTTCCTCTCCCTCTGCCCTGACCCCAATACATTCTCTCTCTTTCTTTCCAAATAAATAAATCCCAAAAAAGTCAATTAATAAATTTTTTACAAATGACAAGTAAATATTAAATCAAATAAAATGTGCAATAGATTATAATAGACAACTCAAATTACACGCATAAACTATTAACATGCATAAAATCAGAAACAATTAAAATACGATTAGTTTAGGGTCAGAAGGATGTGGAGTTACTGTGGTTGACAATTTGGTACAACTTTTTTTTTTTTTTTTTTTTTTTTTTTAATATTTAATTTATTTATTTTTTTTTATTTCCAGCATAACAGTATTCATTATTTTTGCACCACACCCCGTGCTCCATGCAATCCGTGCCCTCTATAATACCCACCACCTGGTACCCCAACCTCCCACCCCCGTCCCTTCAAAACCCTCAGATTGTTTTTCAGAGTCCATAGTCTCTCATGGTTCACCTCCCCTTCCAATTTCCCCCAACTCCCTTCTCCACTCTAAGTCCCCATGTCCTCCATGCTATTTGTTATGCTCCACAAATAAGTGAAACCATATGATAATTGACTCTCTCTGCTTGACTTATTTCACTCAGCATAATCTCTTCCAGTCCCGTCCATGTTGCTACAAAAGTTGGTTATTCATCCTTTCTGATGGAGGCATAATACTCTATCCCCAGGGGTACAGGTCTGTGAATCACCAGGTTTACACACTTCATAGCACTCACCAAAGCACATACCCTCCCCAATGTCCATAATCCCACCCCCTTCTCCCAAACCCCCTCCCCCCAGCAACCCTCAGTTTGTTTTGTGAGATTAAAAGTCACTTATGGTTTGTCTCCCTCCCAATCCCATCTTGTTTCATTTATTCTTCTCCTACCCACTTAAGCCCCCATGTTGCATCACCACTTCCTCATATCAAGGAGATCATATGATAGTTGTCTTTCTCTGCTTGACTTATTTCGCTAAGCATGATACGCTCTAGTTCCATCCATGTTGTCGCAAATGGCAAGATTTCATTTCTTTTGATGGCTGCATAGTATTCCATTGTGTATATATACCACATCTTCTTGATCCATTCATCTGTTGATGGACATCTAGGTTCTTTCCATAGTTTGGCTATTGTGGACATTGCTGCTATAAACATTCGGGTGCACGTGCCCCTTTGGATCACTACGTTTGTATCTTTAGGGTAAATACCCAATAGTGCAATTGCTGGGTCATAGGGCAGTTCTATTTTCAACATTTTGAGGAACCTCCATGCTGTTTTCCAGAGTGGCTGCACCAGCTTGCATTCCCACCAACAGTGTAGGAGGGTTCCCCTTTCTCCGCATCCTCGCCAGCATCTGTCATTTCCTGACTTGTTGATTTTAGCCATTCTGACTGGTGTGAGGTGATATCTCATTGTGGTTTTGATTTGTATTTCCCTGATGCCGAGTGATATGGAGCACTTTTTCATGTGTCTGTTGGCCATCTGGATGTCTTCTTTGCAGAAATGTCTGTTCATGTCCTCTGCCCATTTCTTGATTGGATTATTTGTTCTTTGGGTGTTGAGTTTGCTAAGTTCTTTATAGATTCTGGACACTAGTCCTTTATCTGATATGTCATTTGCAAATATCTTCTCCCATTCTGTCAGTTGTCTTTTGATTTTGTTAACTGTTTCCTTTGCTGTGCAAAAGCTTTTGATCTTGATGAAATCCCAATAGTTCATTTTTGCCCTTGCTTCCCTTGCCTTTTGCGTTGTTCCTAGGAAGATGTTGCTGCGGTTGAGATCAAAGAGGTTGCTGCCTGTGTTCTCCTCAAGGATTTTGATGGATTCCTTTCGCACATTGAGGTCCTTCATCCATTTTGAGTCTATTTTTGTGTGTGGTGTAAGGAAATGGTCCAATTTCATTTTTCTGCATGTGGCTGTCCAATTTTCCCAGCACCATTTATTGAAGAGGCTGTCTTTTTGCCATTGGACATTCTTTCCTGCTTTGTCGAAGATTAGTTGACCATAGAGTTGAGGGTCTATTTCTGGGCTCTCTATTCTGTTCCATTGATCTATGTGTCTGTTTTTGTGCCAGTACCATGCTGTCTTGATGACGACAGCTTTGTAATAGAGCTTGAAGTCCGGAATTGTGATGCCACCAACGTTGGCTTTCTTTTTCAATATCCCTTTGGCTATTCGAGGTCTTTTCTGGTTCCATATAAATTTTAGCATTATTTGTTCCATTTCTTTGAAAAAGATGGATGGTACTTTGATAGGAATTGCATTAAATGTGTAGATTGCTTTAGGTAGCATAGACATTTTCACAATATTTATTCTTCCAATCCAGGAGCATGGAACATTTTTCCATTTCTTTGTGTCTTCCTCAATTTCTTTCATGAGTACTTTATAGTTTTCTGAGTATAGATTCTGTGTCTCTTTGGTTAGGTTTATTCCTAGGTATCTTATGGTTTTGGGTGCAATTGTAAATGGGATTGACTCCTTAATTTCTCTTTCTTCTGTCTTGCTGTTGGTGTAGAGAAATGCAACTGATTTCTGTGCATTGATTTTATATCCTGACACTTTACTGAATTCCTGTATAAGTTCTAGCAGTTTTGGAGTGGAGTCTTTTGGGTTTTCCACATATAGTATCATATCATCTGCGAAGAGTGATAATTTGACTTCTTCTTTGCCGATTTGGATGCCTTTAATTTCCTTTTGTTGTCTGATTGCTGAGGCTAGGACCTCTAGTACTATGTTGAATAGCAGTGGTGATAATGGACATCCCTGCCGTGTTCCTGACCTTAGCGGTAAAGCTTTCAGTTTTTCTCCATTGAGAATGATATTTGCGGTGGGTTTTTCATAGATGGCTTTGATGATATTGAGGTATGTGCCCTCTATCCCTACACTTTGAAGACTTTTGATCAGGAAGGGATGCTGTACTTTGTCAAATGCTTTTTCAGCATCTATTGAGAGTATCATATGGTTCTTGTTCTTTCTTTTATTGATGTGTTGTATCACATTGACTGATTTGCGGATGTTGAACCAACCTTGCAGCCCTGGAATAAATCCCACTTGGTCGTGGTGAATAATCTTTTTAATGTACTGTTGAATCCTATTGGCTAGTATTTTGTTGAGTATTTTCGCATCTGTGTTCATCAAGGATATCGGTCTATAGCTCTCTTTTTTGGTGGGATCCTTGTCTGGTTTTGGGATCAAGGTGATGCTGGCCTCATAAAATGAGTTTGGAAGTTTTCCTTCCATTTCTATTTTTTGGAACAGTTTCAGGAGAATAGGAATTAGTTCTTCTTTAAATGTTTGGTAGAATTCCCCCGGGAAGCCGTCTGGCCCTGGGCTTTTGTTTGTTTGGAGATTTTTAATGACTGTTTCAATCTCCTTACTGGTTATGGGTCTGTTCAGGCTTTCTATTTCTTCCTGGTTCAGTTGTGGTAGTTTATATGTTTCTAGGAATGCATCCATTTCTTCCAGATTGTCAAATTTATTGGCGTAGAGTTGCTCATAGTATGTTCTTATAATAGTTTGTATTTCTTTGGTGTTAGTTGTGATCTCTCCTCTTTCATTCATGATTTTATTTATTTGGGTCCTTTCTCTTTTCTTTTTGATAAGTCGGGCCAGGGGTTTATCAATTTTATTAATTCTTTCAAAGAACCAGCTCCTAGTTTCGTTGATTTGTTCTATTGTTTTTTTGGTTTCTATTTCATTGATTTCTGCTCTGATCTTTATGATTTCTCTTCTCCTGCTGGGCTTAGGGTTTCTTTCTTGTTCTTTCTCTAGCTCCTTTAAGTGTAGGGTTAGGTTGTGTACCTGAGACCTTTCTTGTTTCTTGAGAAAGGCTTGTACCGCTATATATTTTCCTCTCAGGACTGCCTTTGTTGTGTCCCACAGATTTTGAACCGTTGTATTTTCATTATCATTTGTTTCCATGATTTTTTTCAATTCTTCTTTAATTTCCCGGTTGACGCATTCATTCTTTAGAAGGATGCTGTTTAGTCTCCATGTATTTGGGTTCTTTCCAAACTTCCTTTTGTGGTTGAGTTCTAGCTTTAGAGCATTGTGGTCTGAAAATATGCAGGGAATGATCCCAATCTTTTGATACCGGTTGAGTCCTGATTTAGGACCAAGGATGTGATCTATTCTGGAGAATGTTCCATGTGCACTAGAGAAGAATGTGTATTCTGTTGCTTTGGGATGAAATATTCTGAATATATCTGTGATGTCCATCTGGTCCAGTGTGTCGTTTAAGGCCTTTATTTCCTTGCTGATCTTTTGCTTGGATGATCTGTCCATTTCAGTGAGGGGAGTGTTAAAGTCCCCTACTATTATTGTATTATTGTTGATGTGTTTCTTTGATTTTGTTATTAATTGGTTTATATAGTTGGCTGCTCCCACGTTGGGGGCATAGATATTTAAAATTGTTAAATCTTCTTGTTGGACAGACCCTTTGAGTATGATATAGTGTCCATCCTCATCTCTTATTATAGTCTTTGGCTTAAAATCTAATTGATCTGATATAAGGATTGCCACTCCTGCTTTCTTCTGATGTCCATTAGCATGGTAAATTCTTTTCCACCCCCTCACTTTAAATCTGGAGGTGTCTTCGGGCTTAAAATGAGTTTCTTGGAGGCAACATATAGATGGGTTTTGTTTTTTTATCCATTCTGATAGCCTGTGTCTTTTGACAGGGGCATTTAGCCCATTAACATTCAGGGTAACTATTGAGAGATATGAATTTAGTGCCATTGTATTGCCTGTAAGGTGACTGTTACTGTATATGGTCTCTGTTCCTTTCTGATCTACCACTTGTAGGCTCTCTCTTTGCTTAGAGGACCCCTTTCAATATTTCCTGTAGAGCTGGTTTGGTATTTGCAAATTCTTTCAGTTTTTGTTTGTCCTGGAAGCTTTTAATCTCTCCTTCTATTTTCAATGATAGCCTAGCTG
This sequence comes from Mustela erminea, assembly GCF_009829155.1. NCBI lineage: Eukaryota > Metazoa > Chordata > Mammalia > Carnivora > Mustelidae > Mustela > Mustela erminea. Next base: position 82,376,770 of record NC_045628.1, read on the forward strand.
GATATAGTATTCTTGGCTGCATGTTTTTCTCGTTTAGTGCTCTGAAAATATCATGCCAGCTCTTTCTGGCCTGCCAGGTCTTTGTGGATAAGTCAGCTGCCAATCTAATATTTTTACCATTGTATGTTACAGACTTCTTTTCCCGGGCTGCTTTCAGGATTTTCTCTTTGTCACTGAGACTTGTAAATTTTACTATTAGGTGACGGGGTGTGGGCCTATTCCTATTGATTTTGAGGGGCGTTCTCTGAACCTCCTGAATTTTGATGCTCGTTCCCTTTGCCATATTGGGGAAATTCTCCCCAATAATTCTCTCCAGTATACCTTCTGCTCCCCTCTCTCTTTCTTCTTCTTCTGGAATCCCAATTATTCTAATGTTGTTTCGTCTTATGGTGTCACTTATCTCTCGAATTCTCCCCTCGTGGTCCAGTAGCTGTTTGTCCCTCTTTTGCTCAGCTTCTTTATTCTCTGTCATTTGGTCTTCTATATCACTAATTCTTTCTTCTGCCTCATTTATCCTAGCAGTGAGAGCCTCCATTTTTGATTGCACTTCATTAATAGCTTTTTTTATTTCAACTTGGTTAGATTTTAGTTCTTTTATTTCTCCAGAAAGGGCTTTTATATCTCTCGAGAGGGTTTCTCTAATATCTTCCATGCCTTTTTCGAGCCCGGCTAGAACCTTGAGAATTGTCATTCTGAACTCTAGATCTGACATATTACCAATGTCTGTATTGATTAGGTCCCTAGCCTTCGGTACTGCCTCTTGTTCTTTTTTTTGTGTTGAATTTTTCCGTCTTGTCATTTTGTCCAGATAAGAGTATATGAAGGGGCAAGTAAAATACTAAAAGGGTGGCAACAACCCCAGGAAAAAATGCTTTAACCAAATTAGAAGAGATCCAAAATCGTGAGGGGGGAGAAAGGGGATAAAAAGAGGTTCAAAAAGTAACAAATAAAAAAAAAAAAAAAAAAAAAGAAAGAAAAAAGAAAAGAAAAGAATTAAAAAAAAAAAAGGAAAACACCTAAGAAAAATGTAAAAAAGAAAAAATATATATATTAGATAAACTAGTAAAAAATCGTTAAAAAAGAAAAAGGTAACAGTTAAAAAAAAAAAAATTTTACCCGAAGGCGAGAAAAAAAAAAAAAAATGAAAAAGAAAAAAATTAAATTAACTGCAAGACTAAAAAAAAATCACAGGGAAAAAGCCATGAGTTCCGTGCTTGGCTTTCTCCTCCTCTGGAATTCTGCTGCTCTCCTTGGTATTGAAACCGCACTCCTTGGTAGGTGAACTTGGTCTCGGCTGGATTTCTTGTTGATCTTCTGGGGGAGGGGCCTGTTGTAGTGATTCTCAAGTGTCTTTGCCCCAGGCGGAATTACACCGCCCTTACCCGGGGCCGGGGTGAGTAATCCGCTCGGGTTTGCTTTCAGGAGCTTTTGTTCCCTGAGCGCTTTCCGTAGAGTTCCGGAGGACGGGAATACAAATGGCGGCCTCCTGGTCTCCGGCCCGGAGGAGCCGAGAGCCCAGGGCCGCACTCCTCAGTGTGTCCTCAGAGAACAGCGCCCAGTTACTCCCGTCTGCCAGACCTCCGGCCGCGCTCCGAGCTCTCCGAGCCTGCGACCAGTTCAAGGTAACACCGAGCTGTGAGCTTACTGTCGGCTCTGTCTCTGTAGCCGGCTTTCCCGTTCCAATACCCGCAAGGTCTGCGACACTCAGACACCCCTGCTCCTTTTGTGACCCTGCGGGACCTGAGGCCACGCTGAACCCGCGTGGGCTTCGCCCCGGTTTAGCCTCTGGAGCGATGTCCCTCAGCGGAACAGACTTTTAAAAGTCCTGATTTTGTGCACCGTTGCTCCGCCGCTTGCCGGGAGCCGGCCCCTCCCCCCGGGGTCTATCTTCCCGTCGCTTTGGATTCACTTCTCCGCCGGTCCTACCTTTCAGAAAGTGGTTGTTTTTCTGTTTCCGGAATTGCTGTTCTTCTTCTCTTCGATCTGCCGATGGATTTTCAGGTGTTTGCAATCTTTAGATAAGCTATCTAGCTGATCTCCGGCTAGCTGAAGCAGTCTCAGCCTGCTACTTCTCCGCCATCTTGACTCCTCCTCCTGGTACAACTTTTTTAGAAACATATTAGAAGTGTGTTCCAAAAGCTTTTAAATGTTTTTAATTTTAAGTCTGACAACTCCCTATATCAGAATCCAAGGTCATAGTCCGAGATATGGTCTAGGTCCAAGCATGAGGATGGCAATATAATAGTACAACCATTTGGAAATCTGCAAGTAATTCATAGAACATCTAGAAGATATTATGTAACCATTAAGAACAATACTGATGAATTGGGAAAATGCTCATGATATAACATGTAAAGAGCTCATAAAACTTGTGTCCTAAATATATATAATACATATTTATACATACAACCAAATTATATAGACATTAGTATTTTTATGATCTTTGTATAGATAATTGAAATGTTATCATAACATAGAACCAAAATATGTAGACATTTATATATTTATGATCAATGTATAGGTTATTGATATGTTATTAAATATAGATTTGTATAATTTTGGTTTTACTTATTTTTTGTTTTTACTTATTTTAACACTCATGATCATTCATTTCAATAACTAAATTGTATTTTATTTGTATAAATTTTATTGAATATGTAATTTAAATTTAATTATATTACATGTAATTTTAGAATTTTTTATTAAATTTGTTAATTTAATAGTTAACAAACACATCATCAGGTGTCTATGTGTTTATGTGGATATAAATAAATATATAGAGAGAAAAATCATGGAATTATAATTCCAAAATTTAACTGTTATCTCTCTATAATAATGTGTTGATTTTTTTAAATATTTTATTTATTTATTTGTCAGAGAGAGAGGGAGAGAGAGCGAGCACAGGCGGACAGAATGGCAGACAGAGGCAGAGGGAGAAGCAGGCTCCCTGCCAAGCAAGGAGCCCGATGTGGGACTCGATCCCAGGACGCTGGGATCATGACCTGAGCCGAAGGCAGCGGCTTAACCCACTGAGCCACCCAGGCGTCCCTAATGTGTTGATTTTATTTCATTCTTTAATCATTTTAATTATTTCTTTTTTATTCCCAAACTAATTCTGATTCCTCAAAAATTAGGGGAGGATAAGTATAGATAGTTAGCTTTGATTAAATTTACAAAATGGGAAAATCCAACTTTATCCAGAGTGAGTGCAGATTTGGTCTCACTGTACTGACAGGAGAATGAAATAAAGTCGAGAAGAAAATAAATATGTATGATCTCAGAAAGATAATATGTTTGGGTATTACTGACTATTTATTCCTGGTTATGTTGCTGTTTATCTGATTGTTTTGAGTCACTTCAAGAGGCTTTAGGTGGATAGAGCAGAATAGGTGTGTTGAATGGGCTGTTGTGGCTCAAGAGTGAAATTGGTTTGCCTTCTAAGGAAAATATGCAGATGAAAGGGAAAATAAATTTGATATTAAAAAGGGGTGTGGGTGGGGGGACGCCTGAGAAGGTGGGAGAGTGGATTAAAATGGCCTGTGGACATTAGCTACCTGGCAGTATGTTCCCGCCCGGCTTTGACCAGACTGAGCAGGAGAATTTTCAGAGGAGTTTGAAGAAGACCTTTAATCGCAGGCTGTTATTTTGTCAATTTTACTTGCGTGCGTGGGAATTGTGATGAAGGCACACACTGAAGTTTTAAGAAAGACCTGAATTTCCTGGAAAGAGAATAATAATATAAGTTTCGTGTGTGGTATATTTGTTACTGTTATTTGGGGTTCCTGAGTCAGTTTCTGGAAAGCACTTTATGAGGCTGCTGTACCCTGTGTCCAGGGAATATGTAAGAAGCCAGCAGTAGCAATAACGCCACCTGAAGTCTGGGGAAGGGCACACGTGGATTATGTGTGAGAGGCACACCGAATGCCAGCAAGTAATTAAGATAAACAGTATGCAGACCCTAGATCAACACCTACATCTCTATGGACTTAGATGAACCTTGCCCCAAATTGTATTATTTTCATGAAAAAGGCCCTGATTCCTTTTGAGGTCGATTATCTCTAAGCCTCAAATATTTCAACAATTAGAAACTAAAATTTGAAATCCAGGATAATCCACTTTCTACAACTCAGCAAGTTTTCCTTAAATAACATTTTGACAATTACTTGTGAATGTGGAAGTGGGGCTCCCAACAAACCTTACATTTTTAGTGTCCTCAATATTTTGTGCATTGTTGTCGTCTCCTACTTGAAGTCTATAGCTTCTAATGAGTTTTACTTATCTGTTCTTTCTCTATTCCCTCTGTGTACACATACATATGCCCATTTCTCATAGTTCTCTATTCTTAATACTTTTATGTCCTTCTATGGGAACTCATTACCTTAAACTATTAACCACCTATTATGCATAGAATTCACAAGGAAGGGAGGCTGGAATCCTCTTTAAATAGAAACACAATGCTGCTTAACGTATCAGGGCAAATATTTCCAAACACATTGTCGAGAAATGGTGAGTTAATGCCTGAATACCATAATGTATTAAGTATTAGCCAACAAAGTTTGTTTAAGAAAGATCATCTCAATCTAATTTAAGTGTAATTCTCAGATAAGATAACAACCTTTGTAAATAAAGACTGGGGTGGGTCTGGGAGACCTGCGTGGAGAATCACTGAATTAAAAGGAATGCATATTTCTATCATTAGGTGACTTTCAAAAAGGTTTAAAATGAATGATTCCAGACAAGAGTCAGTGTTCATGTCTGGGATGAGTACTTCATGACATCTTTTTGATACCTATACAGCATTTTGTGCTATAGGGTATTTATTATTGCCTTAAAAAGAGGGATAAAAGCTGGTACAGTATTAGCATTTGTAGAACATACAAATATGGTTGGGAGAGAATAGATACTTTCAAATTAGTTTTAAAGACTAATGTTTTAAAAAGAAACCAAACACTTGCCAAAATGAAAATAAAAGGTGAAGTGAGAGTTACATTTTAAGCTGGGAAAAATTAAGGAGCTTCTAAAATGAAATGCTTCTCCAAACGTATAAAATGTAGATGAACTGTAAAGATCAAAAACTTGGTGATAAAATGATGACATCAGAGAAAATGAAAAATTGTATGAAAGTAGGACTGTCTGGAAATTGTTGAGCTAATTCAGGCAGGAGGAAAGATACTGAAAGAGGATAATGGATGGTAATTAAGGTTCCTGACCTCCTGCAAGCCTGTGTGTGAGTCAACAGTTACTTTGGTTCAAGATAGAAAAAGACTAAAGCTTTTGCAAGGAGTATCCAGAACTCTTTTCAAAGAAAAGTACTCTAAGATTTCTTTTTTTAAAAAAACCCACTGGAAGGCTTGTAAACCTGTCATGCCCACACACAGACAAACACACACAGACTATAGAACTCCCAACCAATTTAATGAGCCACTGATTATGTTATTTATGACTCGAGTGAATTCTGAGAATAGCACCTTCATTCATCATTTGGTGATACAGAATGTTGATGGAGAGAAATTTCTGATGGAAAAGTCAGAAAAAATGTGTAATTCTGCAGAAATTATTACTGACTGCTTACAAAATCTTCGATAGGATAACCATTCCTTTACAGAACAAGAAAGATCTCTGCATTGAGATTTGAGTAATGTAAAGGGTGTCCACCCAAATATATTTTAGATGAGTTAGCCATGATGTCTATAAAACAACTGAGAAGAGCCCTTCCAGTGATGATGTATTTCATCGGAATAACCTATAGCTCACTATATATCAGGATAGGTGAGATTAAATACATATGAAGGTGAGTTAGCCATGATGTCTATAAAACAACTGAGAAGAGCCCTTCCAGTGATGATCTATTTCATCGGAATAACCTATAGCTCACTATATATCAGGATAGGTGAGATTAAATACATATGAAGGTGAATTAATTTTCTAGGCATTTCCTAGAAATACCATTATAAGAAATACTTATTTCTTGTAATAGAAAAAGTGTAAGTCTCAAAATGGAAGCAAAATGAAACAAAACCAAACAAATGGATATGAAAGCCAGCTTCACCAAGTCCTAATTTAGAATTGGGGACATGGTAATTAGCTTCTTGCAATCCCACTTTCTTCACTTGTAGAGGGGAATGGTGTCACAAAATTGACAGTATTGTTGGGATGATTAAGAAAATACCGGAAAACCAACCATCTTATAGTAGGTGCTTTTATAGTAGGATTGCTATTATTATCAAGTGAACAGTGCAAGGAATAATTAAAAACTTGTTTCTGTGTAATTCTTTGTGTAAATCCTGTAGTTAAGAGAACGGAATACTCATCTTCGTATATCCAGAGCTTGACTCAGAACAAGGCATAAAATAGGTATTTCGAATCTGCTCCTTCAATTTGAATTATGTTAAAATTGAATTTATACATTATCTTTTTTTTTTTAGTAACCTTGAGGAAAGCATAATTTATCTTTCAGTATAAACATTAAATATGCTTTTGTAGGGAAATCAATCCTTGGGTGGTCTCCAAAGCTAGACTGAACTGATTTAAATCATTCCTGGGTAGGTGTTCTTGGGCACATTCTTCCATTTCTTGGTCTTCCAAAGTATAAAAGGATAATAATAGTGATACTTTATGGGAATGTTGTAAAGCTAAAATAGATTAGTGTATGTAAAGTAAGATGTGGGTCTGACATGGACTAAGTTCTCAATACATAACAGGTGTAATAACCTTGATATTGAGAAAGTACCATTAGGGTATAAAAGATACATAAGAGTTGTATGTCCTTGAGATTCACCACTTCCCACAGGATGGATTGGTCACTGTCTGCAGACACCACTTCAGTGTCATGGTCATAGTGAACCACCATGTGCAGATGTACCCATCGATGCACAGATGGCAGCAGGTAATATCTCTCAGGGTTGTGGCTGTGAAACATTCTTTTTTTTTTTTTTTTCAATCCAGAGTGTTGTTCCTAAATATTCTGAATATTTAAAGGAATGTGACCAAATATTTTATGATCTGCTTCTTTTCGTTTAGCTGGTTACTCCTGCGATCCGCCCAAAGAAAGAAAAGCACATGCACATTGAGAGAACTTGTTAGTCTCCTCTTCTCCCACTATATTATCAGTGGTCTAAAATCTATAAACCTAATTTTGATCTAAGTCTCTGGGACCAGAAATGTTCAGTTATCTAATTAATAATAGAAATTTATATTTGCTGATGTCCATAACTGATCTGGATACAGTGGAACTGGAAGTAATATCCTACTTTAAATATTTCTACTCCTCCCTCTTCCCTTCTTCTCTTTTGCCACCTTTCCCTTACTCTTCTTTTCTGCTACTCCTTTTCCTCCTCCTCCTCCTCCTTCTTCTCCTTCTCTCTGCTCCTCTTTCTTTCTTCTTTTCTTCCTCCTCCTCTCCATGTCTATATGTACACCACGTAAGTGTAGGACACACTTAGGGATTGTCTAGTACCTGTTTTCTTTGGTGTCTGTGAGCAGATGTACTTCTAATTCTACCCTGGGTTACAGTTAATTAGTTCAGGTCAGGCACCTGAGTTAAGAAAGTCTAATTGGAGTTTTTAGAGATTAGACCTTCATATCCCAGAAGACATTAGAACCCAGACCTGAGTTGCAACACAGAAACAGGATGCCCTAGAGCACCTGACCCCCATCTCTCTTCCTATCTTTGTTATTCAACCCCTCCTTCTTGGGCACAGACACTAAATTCCTCCAAGATCTTCTTGTTTTGCTTAAGCTGGTTGGCTTCGGATTCTGCTACTCACAATAATTTTGTGGAATTTGTTTTAAAACTGTACTTGATTACTCCAACCTAAGGAAAGAACCAAAGTGTAGGAGGAAATCAGAAAGTTAAACTGAAGAGGTAATTTGTTTAGTATTTAAAGGATATTATAGATTTACAAATGGATAACCATATGTTTTTATATTTTCCTCTATTTTTGAAATGCTGTGATTTGCATGGAGATACCAGACTACTGCACAAAATAGATGTTAGATAAAGTTAAAAGAAAAAAAAATGAACTCTAATCCAACATTATAAACTGTAAAATAATATTGCAAAGCATCCTGCAAAACTTTAGGTTTAAAATCCAAAGTTAGTTTACCTTAACATTTGTTTATCCAGGGGAAAATTACTATATTCAACTTCTTAAACTTAAAATGAGGTAAAAGGATGCACTTTTATTATTCATAAAAAGGTGAGTATTTCTTATCACTTTAAGTTTATTTATTTATTTATTTATTGTCATGAGACATTCAATTCACCATGAGTTAGTATTTTAAAATATTTGGGAAGATTCTTTTCCTTTTGACTACAAACTGTAAATTCTCACAATGCCATATGGTGGAGCTAGTGGACAAAGGTTGATTCATACAGTTTTCATTGTTTTGCTGGTTACTATGTTTGAAATTTTATTTTTTACCAGTTTTATTACCATGTGAACTCTGATAAAGCTCCTGTGAAGCTTAGTATTTGCTTTTGTATTTTTATTTGAAATTGTTATACACAGTCTTAATAGCTTAGTTCTTAAAGAGTTGAAAAAATATATATAATGGCCATAATGATTTTTCAACCAGAGGTAATATAATACCTTTTCAAAGAAGGTGACTTGTGAGACATGATATTTACATTGTAGCCTTAATTACTATACAGATATTAGAAATAGAAGTACAGAGTTTGTAAGGTAGAATATAATATCATATGTTACAAGTGAACATGTATTTAGTGTTAAGACTATCAGAGAAGATTAATTATAGTATATTTCATTTATTGATTTTTTTCTTCAAATAATAATCAATATTACTCTAAAATCAGAATGTTTACAATTTGAAATCAAGAGACATTTATTCAGTCAATGGAACATGCTTCATATAGACTTGTTCAGCTTTGCTCATTATAATTTATATTACATTGATTCTGAGTAGTGAAAAAAGAATAAAATGTGTGTGTAATGAGCAGAATTATACCAGGTTGCGTGAAAACATAAACATTAACAAAATAATCTTATTTCATACGTAGAGCTTATCATCTCTTTTTAAAAAATAACACAAGTTTATAAAAATGTAAATAATGCTGACAATTAAAATATTATTCCAGAACGGAATTGAAGAGATTCCTATCTCATAGGAAGATACATATCTAGGACACAAATAAATTTTAGAAGCACAGCTTGTAGTATAAATAGGAATGTGTGTTATGTAGGAAGATTGAGAAGGCCCAGATACTAACTGAATAGCTATCTGTGTAATTTTAATTATAAAAGAAAAGAATCCTCACTTTTTAAAAAATGTGCTTAATTAAATAATATCATTCATTGAGCTATAGAAAGCCAAAGGCTATATAAAAAGTTTAGCTGCATCTAAGATATAGTAGATATTAAAAGATATTGGGTTGTTCTCAACATACCTAAAAATATAAACAAGATAAATATTTTCCTCCTATGGACAGAACACAAGGTTTGAAAAAAGAGTCATGCCCAATTAAATATTATCACATAATTATAACTAATTCTAGCCTATAAAGTTTAATGAAACATAGAATACTTGAGCACTAGATAGAGACTAGATGTCTCCAAAGGAATTAACTCTCACTGAATGTTCGAGGCATGCCATGTATTAGGTTAAAGGGCATCAGGTAGCTCAAGCCACAAACTAATAGCAGTTAAAGGGAGAGTGCATTTTAGTAATAAAATTTGTTAAAGACTGTGCTACCAGAAATGTGAGAATGAATACAACAGGAAGTTGCAGGAACCATTTGTAGAACATCAGCTATTTATTCCAAATACAAGGTATATTGAATGCCCGTAATAACCTTGGGCTCCACATACAATTTGAGTCCTCCTTTTGCAAATGAGGAAACTGAGGCCTGGAGAGATTAATAATGTACCCAAGATGATGCACTGAGTCAGTGGCAGAGCTGGACTTCGAATCAAAGTTAAATCAAATTCTAATCTCTTAACTACAATACAGAAAGATCTAATTTTGAGCCCTGGGTAACTAAGACTGAGGATGTCATTAACAAGAAAAAAAAAAAACCAGATTTGGGAAGAAAAAGAATGAACTTGGTTTAGAATATGTATAGCTATTTTTTTTAGCTGAAAGAGCTTAAGGAACAGGGAGGTCATTATGTTTCACAAATGGTTAACAAGCAGCTCATGAGCATAAATTACATAGCAGGCATTTTGGTAGACATTGAGGCTTCAAAGGGTGAGTTTAAAATTAAGAGATTAAAAAAAGACATGTAAAACATAATTATAGGACAACACTAGGAGTGTTTTAATTGACTCATAAAAGCATATTCTGTGTGAATAAAAGAAAGTGTAACCAATTCTGACTAGAGATAGCTATCAAATACCGTACTTAATATACAATCTTGCACACAGGAATGAAGGAAGGCTTCATGGAAAAGGTGACATTTGAGCTGAGTCTAAAAAAATAAATATATTTTCTGGAGACCAGTAAGGTAATGGGTGAAAGGAAGACAATTCTAGTCAACAGGAATAAATTCTAGTGCAGTAGTTGTGTGTTACTGGGGCGCAAAGACATTGAGTGATTCTCCTAAGGTCAAAGAGCCACCTCGTGCAACATTCTGAGATAGCTCAAATCTCTAGACCAGGCATTGGCAAACTGCAGCCCAGTGACGAAAAAAGGCTCATTGCTTGTCTTATAAATAAGGTACGCTCGGAACATAGCCACCCTTGTCTGGTTAGGTAGTGGCTCTGGCTGTAGTCAGGTTACAATAGCAGAAGTGAGTATTTTCGACAGAGATCATGTATCCTGCAAAGTCTGAAATATTTACTCTCTGTCCCATTCGAGAAAAAGCATGTCAACACATACCCTAAGATTTTGGTTCTGCTTTCTCTTCCACGTACCATAATGAAGATGATGTTGGTGGATATATGAGACTACATGTAAAATAAGTTATGTCCAATGATGTATTTTGAAAGGAATAATCCTAATGGTGACATTCAATATCCTAAAATTAAATGGGGCCTCTTAGAATATGAGTATCAAAAAATGTAGGAAAACATCCAGCAAAGAATCCAAAAGCATATCCACATTTAGGAACTAGGGTCAAGAAGAGAAGAACAAGAAAACCTAGAGAAGGAGAGAAGCAGCATACTCTGGGAACAAAATAGGAGAATATTTTGGGACTGCTAGAGGGGTGAATCTAAAGCTAAAGAAAGGTCAAAGAGGACAAGAGCTAAGAGAAGACTATTAGATTTTGGATGTGAAGCTCAAGAATTTCCTTTAGTTGATGGACATAAGGTCACAAGTTTTGATAACACTTTTATCCAAAGAAAAAGAAATGACTCTCATCATGGCACAAAGTTTTACAATACACTATTTAAATGCAAATTTCTTTATGTTGTATTATACTTTTCACAAATAAGAACCAGAAGTAGTTTGTTAGTTTACATATGACTAATGGTTAGTAAAAATGGAGGACACTTTAAGAATGAGCTAAGAGTTAATCTAAAAAATTTTAAAGTTTCCACAGGTAAAAAACAGATCACATAAAAGGAATGAACTACCAGAATGGCATTGGATTTCTTAACAGCAGTGCAGTAAGCTAGAAGACAATGAAACAAAACTTTTAAAATGCTGAGGGAATTAGAATTTTATACCTAGCCAACCATAAATCAAGAATGAGTATAATAAAGACATTTTCAGACATGCAAGTTCTCAAAAAATCGACCTGCCAACTACCATTTTTCAGGGAACTCTGGAAAATGTCTTCCTCTAAACTGAAAACTAATCCTAGAGAGAGAAAGTCACAGGATCAAGGAAACAGAATCCAAATCAGAACAGAAGTAAAGGGAGTTCTCTTGGAGAAGTCGAGAAAGAAGTCTTGGGGCCGCTGTGGCAGAATTAGGAAAAAACTGTCAATAACAGCAAGCCAGTGAATGTGCCATTCAGCGAATACTCAGGTTTAATTTCATCCACGTGCTGTGGGTAAAATATTTATATGTAATATCACATTTTTCATTGCTTAAAGGATTTCTAGAGTGATGTTCTTACCCTGGTTTTATATATGTTTTCTTTTGTGCTCTCACAAAATTTTAACATGCTAACAATTAAGATAACTGTGGGTGTGTGGGTTTTTTTTTTTTTCTGATTTTATTTCTTTATCAGAAAGTGAGAGTGCATGAGTGAGAGAGAGAACACAAGCAGGGAGAGGAGCAGAGGGAGAAACAGACACCTCCCTGAGCAGGGAGCTCCAAGTGGGGCTCGATCTCAGGACCCTAGGATCATGACCTGAGCTGAAGGCAGATGCTTAACTCACTGAGCCACCCAGGTGCCCCTGTGGTTGTATTTTTATATGACATTTGTACTTAAGGATTTCTTCATATCACATAATCAGAAAATGAAGTCATATAATTACGAAGTATAAGTTTGGGAATAAAGCCATATGTATGTTTCTGTGTATGTGTATGCATTTTTCAGTAAATACCACCTGAGAGATTCCTTGTGTTCACCTGTATTTAAAAAGCAATCCTATGATAAGAAGAATTTTGAAGGAGATTTTTAGCTGAGAGATGGCAGGAGGGATGTCAGAAGCAGGTAGTCTCCACCCTGCAGAACTGCCTTTTGGGATAGTGAAGCTGAAGTTCGGTGGGACAGTATCACAATGCTCCAGTTCCCAGCAAGCCTCTGGCCCCACTCCTAGCTCTGCTCTTCCTTTCTCTCCTGTATAAACAATAGGAAGCCAGACAGTTTAAAATCCCTACCTCCAGTCTATGGTGATGACTAAAGTCAGCATTAATTTCAACAGGAGTCATCGCTGTCTTGACCACACACAGACCATTTTATTAATTGCCAAAGTGCAACGCTAGCTCAGTTCCAGGGTTTTAGATAGTGGTCAGCTTCACCCTTTTAGAAGATGGTTATAAATGGTGGTGGCCGGCCCCACTGAAAATACAGTGAGCTATGGTTCCATTATTCCTTGGTGGCTTTTGATTGTTGCTGGACACGGAGGTAGTGATGTTACATAGTTTTGACCACTTAATTACCTATCTTAAAACAGATAAAAGCATATATACTTGTTCTAAAGCAGTCTTTCACAGTGAAAATGATTCAGAACTAAGTGTTCAAACCTGATGGATTTATATGCTTTTCATTCTTTAAAAAGCTATGTTTAAAAAAGTTAACAAAAATAACAAATATCCAAAGAAATGTTAGAAAGCATTACAATATTATCAAATATTCAGAATGAAAATGAGTAAATGAAAAAGAAAGCTTATTAAGTTCTTGATTCTACTGAAGTTTTATTAGACATCTTCTAGAAGCCGAGCACATTTTGGTCCCTAATTGGGATGACATTCTTACAATCTTTACTGAATGGTAACTGGAGGGAGGTGGGAGGGACAAGGTAGAAATTATTTAAAAAATAGATTTCAAAATCCTTTGTCTAGTTCAGTGTTTCTCAGCTGGTGGGTGATTTTTCCCTCCAGAGGATATTTGGCAATATTGGGAGACATTTTTGTTTGTCTCCCCGAGAGGGGTGGCAGCTAGTGTTTCTGGTATCTAGTGGATAAATACCATAGATGTGTTAAAAAAAAAAAAAAATCATCCAGCACAATGTCCATAATTCTGAGGTGGAGAAATACTGCTCTAGTCCAGAGTCACAGATTCATGGGCTCTTAGATTAAGAGTGAAACTTGGAGAGCTGCCTGGGTGGCTTGGTCAGTTAAATGTCTTTCTTCAGCTCAGGTCATGATCCCAGGGCCCTGGGATCAAGTCCCACATCGGGCTCCCTGCTCAGCAGGGAGCATGCTACTCTCTCTGCTTGCTCCCCCTACTTGTGCTCTCTCGCTTTCTGACAAATAAATAAAATCTTGAAAAAGAAAAAAAGAAGGGAACTTAGAGAAAAAAAAAAGCCTTAGTCTACCATAAAAATTCCCAAATAATGCTACAGTCCTATGCAGCAGTATTCTTAGGTTTAGAATTATTACATAGATATTTTTATGTGTATATTTATTCATGTTGACCACTTCCATGAAAACACCAAATTTGAATTTTTGGTGTTCCATAAATTTGAATTTTTTAAAAAGATGTAGCTCAACTAAATAAAAAGGCAACCATTCCTTAATTTAATATTCACTTGACCTAGATTTAGGCAAGAGTTTTGCCTTGAAGTTTGGAGGTTGGAATCAGGCTCCATTTGGCATCTTAGAAACTAGGAAGCCATTTTGTGGAATGCTAACTTAAATTAACATGCCTACTTCAAATGCAGATATTTTTAAGTATAGAGTCGTAGGCTTTTCATATGAAGGAAATGTTTTTAGGACATGCCATTAGGTGTATGATACCTCCACAAGCAAAATCTACAAGAAAATAACTTTTTAAAGCCCCTGAATGAAAATCTAGATGAGAGATGCAATAGTAACCCGAATTATCTGCTAAGTTGTTGAGGATGTAATAGTGATTCTGTTCTTTCCTCAGGTTAAGTTTCCAGCAAACTAATTCAGCCCTGCCCTTCCTCAGAGGTAATTTTTTCTTCAAATTCTTCATTTTTTAGCTACAGTAAACCAAAGTTATTACACTTATAAATGGCCATGTACATACTATTCCATGCTGAAAAGGCAACATTGATTTTTCACTACTGGACATAGGTCTGTACATCTGTACTTAACACGTTTCTTTTCTGACTGGGTTGTGACAGTCTTAACATTTTCAAAATAACTACAGAGTTGGGGTGCCTTAGTGGCTCAGTGGGTTAAGCCTCTGCCTTTGGCTCAGGTCATGATCTCAGGGTCCTGGGATCGGGCCCCACATTGGGCTCTCTCCTCAGCAGGGAGCCTGCTTCCCCCTCTCTCTCTGCCTGCTGCTCTGCCTACTTGTGATCTCTCTCTCTGTGTCAAATGAATAAATAAGATCTTAGAAAAGAAATAACTACAGAGTGGCTGTTGGCTATAGGATGAAGTTATTTGTTCCCTGAAAAACACTCAGTGGGCTCCATCATAGCCTCTGCAGTTGACTAGCTGAATTCTTCGTCTCTTCCCATCTTGGAATTCAACTGAGTTATGAATGAGAGCCAGGAAATGGGAAATATTGCTATTCTAATCCACAGAAAAATTCAGACAAAGTTGGATTTAAAAAAAAAACAGCATCTAACAATAGGCTTTCTGCTCAGGCAACAGAATCAGATCAACTGTTTTCCTTTTCATTTTCTTTCTTTTTTTTTCTTTTTTCCCCCTTTTTGAGAAGTTTTGATATGAAGGAAATTATCAGCTGTCCTTACAAAAACAAAACACAAAAAATAGATTAATTCATTTTAGCTTCCTATTGTTTGAGTCATACTTTGAATATCACTCTTAAGGCACACCCGCTCTGGACATCTAGGCAGACATTTTAAAAGGAAGAGATTTTTGGTACATGAAGTAAGACTAAAGATATTCATCTCTGTTCACTAACTGTCTAGACATGGGAAACATCTGGGAAATACACCAGTATTTTCATATAAATTCCCTTCCATGCTTCTTCTAGGATACTCTCAGGAAACTGCTCTACTGCTGGTCTCTGTGATAAAAATCATTGGACTCACAAACTATTTTCTTTATGTGCCTATTAGTTCCTTTCTGCTACCTTCCTAATAAATGAAAAAAGGGATCAAGTCATCTTTTTTTTTTTGAACTAATAATCTAGCAAACATTTTCCTGTCTTCGATGGACTTTAGTACATGATTTGAGTTACAAAGGTTGTCACCTTTTGAATTCTCCTGAATATGCTAGTTCAATCAAAAAAAAAAAAAAAAGTTTTTTGTCCCTGCCATTATGCTTTGATTCTGCCATCTAAAAACAGATTGCCCTCTAAAAACAGATGCTGGGTCTGGATCGGCAAGCTCCTTCTCTCAGCCCATCTGAATTGTAAGAATTCTAGTAGTCAGTCCTTGGTGATTTGATTCTGCCACATGCATGCAAACTTCCCTGATGACCCAAGCAGGTTCAGACTCTCCTTAACCCAAAGCAATCGCTGTTTTAGTTAATGGGCCCTGACAATTTGTTTCCCTCTATTATTAGATAATAATAGATAAAAACATAGATACGTCTTTATTGTCCAAATACTTTATACGAGGACAAATGTTACACTATCATAACTCAATGTGTTCCTGAAGGTGTTCCATAAATATGATTGATTCCTGATATGTGTGCCAAGAAGAATGGTACATTCTCGTTAAGTGTGGGTTGCAGGGTCTTCCTTCTGAAATACAATAGAACAATACTACAGTGAACCCATAAAAAGGAAAAAAGTAGCTAAAAATCTGTATATGATCCTTTTACTGATAAGATAGCCTAATATGTTTCACTTTTAAAGTTGATATGACAGGTTTATATTTGTAGTCATAATGACATGTTTTCAAGTTGGTTGTGAATTACTGAACATTTGAGGTAGAATGGGAAAGGTCATCTGCTGAAATAGTTCCCAGCACAGAGTTGGAAGAGTTCTCAATTTCATCACGCTAATGCAGTTTAGACTACTTAAAGTATCAAGACTTTTTGCTTTTGGTTAAAATTATACAGATTATTGATTATAACAATGATTATTTCATTCTCTTAGGAAACCGATTGGTTAGGTAGCTAGATTTTATCTACTATTGATCAATAAAAAGATAGTATTTATTATTAATAACTCACTACAAGCCTTTAAGCAGTAAAGCACTTAAATATATAGCTGCTGTAGGAAAAGAAAAGATAATGGGAAGCGTGATATGTGCTAAAAAAGTTGTCAATCATGTATCTCGTCTAGTCTTACTTAGATGGAGCAGAGGTGGGATAAGAAATCTGGAAACCAAATAAATAATTTTTTAGGGCACAGAGGTGAAATTGGCAGAATTCATATCTCATAAGTGCAAACCCTTTGCTTTTATAATTTATTTCTTTATAGACTAGGATTAAGACAACTACCTCATAAAGATGAGAGAGGTGTATTTGGTATCCATTTCAATGCTAGAATTGGTTAAGTTTTGTTAAAAGTTTTGTGCAAACAAAGTCATCAGGAACAAGGTTCATCGAATTTAAAGTATAATTTATATTAAACTATTTCTTGACAATGAATAATGGCTTTTGTTTTCACAATTTTCCTTATTCTGTTAAGGAGCTAATAATTTTAAAAAGCTCATAGAGGGCGCCTGGGTGGCTCAGTGGGTTAAGCCGCTGCCTTCGGCTCAGGTCATGATCTCAGGGTCCTGGGATCGAGGCCCGCATCGGGCTCTCTGCTCAGCAGGGAGCCTGCTTCCCTCTCTCTCTCTCTCTGCCTGCCTCTCCATCTACTTGTGATTTCTCTCTGTCAAATAAATAAATAAAATCTTTAAAAAAAAAAAAAAAAAGCTCATAGAAATGGTTGCTGGGGAAAATATCACTGAAGTATTGAGGCGATGGTCAGGCTTCATGTCAAAAGTAGATCTCTTTACAAAAGACTGAAGTGAGGAACTGCAGGAGATGGCTGATTAAGAAGACAAATTCAGTCTTTCCATTTCACTTAATTTCTTCTAAGTAATGACCACGAATCAGCATGGAATTCTGTTTGCTGAAGTTTGCTGAAGATGTTTAGTTCCTATCACTCTCCAGAGAACCTGTACTGTAGCTAATAGGGTAGAAGTTTGCACTCAGTGTTTGATGTAGCTCTCAAGAAGGCAGTTGTATTTACTGTGTAAATGACTACAAAGAAATGAAAGTTATTTTCTCTATTAGCAGACAAAGGGTTTTAGTGGCTTCTGAAAGGTCCAAGAATCTAAGTCTGTCTCACAATATAGAATATCTAACACAGATTTAGAAAGGAGAAAAAATATTTTCTCTCTTTAGCAAGTGACAGCCCAACATATATACACAAGAAATGCATTAAAAAACACCGAATTAATGTTTTGCTTCACATAACTTAAGGGAAATATATTAGCATGTCACTATGATAAGTAAGACAAAAATTAGTAATTTTTTTTCCCAAAAGCTAAGTTAATATGCCACCATGTCATTTTCAGACCACAGTCTATACTTCTTTCTTTAGAGAACATTTCCTTGTTGAGTCTAAGGTAAGTTGAAAATGGTTGTTGGAACAAGGTCCCTCTATGCTAATGTGCATAAGTATATTAAAAAGGAGCTCCAAGGTCAATTGATAATAAGAATTATTTTTTAAAGAGTCCATTAACTGTTTATTTGTAGAAGAAAGAAATATTCAAGAAGTAAATTTATTAGTGCGTTATTGGCATGCTATTTTAAAGAGTACTTTTGCTGGCTAGATGATATTTTAATATTTCCCCTGAAGGAGCCTAGTTTTTATTTTATTTTTAGCATCTTTCAACCAAGACATCAAATTAGAGCTTTTAAAAGCTCTTTTATTTAGAGGTCATTCTTTGTGATTCAGTTTCTCCAGTTAACACCTAATTTCCCATGTTCATAATGAAAAGAATAATATAATTAAATGAAATGTACAGACAGGCTCTAGATTTTATTTTAGCTCTAACTGCACTGTTCTGCCACACCCAAGTCTTTTAACCAGAAATGCTAGCAACTAGGGGTGCCTGGGTGGCTCAGTCAGTTAAGCGTTTGCCTTCAGCTCTTGTCATGATCTCTGGGTCTTGGAATCAAGCCTGCATTGAGCTCCCTGCTTGGTGGGGAGTCCGCTTTTCCCTCTCCCTCTCTCTCTGCCCCATTGGCTTGTGCGCGCGCTCTCTCAAATAAATAAATAAAATCTTAAAAGAAAAAAAAAAGGGATACTAGCAACTAGTAAAATGGAATGATTTAATTAAATTTTCTTTACAATCCTCCCCAACTTTGGTTAGTCTTGATAACAGTGGAAATAGTCTTATTTGGGAAAGAATGATTTGGGGCTTCATTAGTATCCATAATATATGATGCTTTAAAGATAGGGATGGATACAGTATATAGGGACCAACAATCATAGAAAGTAAAAAGTAGATTTAATTGATAGGTTTATAAGTGGTTATGATGATGGGCTGATAAGTAAATACTTGGTCACTATTTGTCTATTTATAGAATGGGTACTTGCATTAATTGAAACTTGAAGTCATAGATGAATAATTTAGACAGGGTGTTTTACTATATGTTGTTTGATTTGGCTTTGATAAAAACCGTCCTATTATATACCAGTGTATATTTCTCTTGTAGTGAGTTAAGTTTAGCAAAAAAATACTTTAATCTTCTTTAGTGGTTCTTGATGGTGCAGCACCTGAGATTAACATGTCAATAGTCATTGTCCAGGACTAAGAATGTAGATGGTATAGGACAATAGGCAGCAGTGACAAAACTGAGTGGATGCTATGGACGAAATGGGGTCAAGTGCAGTTTCTGCTGCATGCCAGGAATGGGATATACATTGCTAAGGCTGGTCACTAGAAGAAGAATAGTTCAGGCTTAGCTGAGCTGACATAGGAGCTACCCAGATGTTGACCAAGCATTTACTTATCAATCTGTCATCATAACCTCAACTCTGCAAAAATCTTCACTTCCACAGTAATAACAACAATTATAACTATTGGATATTACTATATGCAGGGCACTGTTATACACATGGTAGGTACATTTCAGCTTTTAACTGCCACTCTATGGGATAGATTCTATTATTGTTTGCATTTACTAAGAGGAAAAGGAGTCACAGAGAGGTTATATGGCTTGTGAATGTTGATCTGGCGAATATGTAACAGTGCCAGAATTTGGTTCAAATCTGAGGGTTCAGTTTGGGAATCTGAACTCAACCACGATAGTCTATTCAAAAAGATATTTGTTTCCTAGTGCATAGAAAGTTCTATTGTCTCCTCTGGTAAATGCCCACTATACACAGAGGTAAAATCTCCCTCACCTTGTTCTTCCTAATATTTCCCCAAACACCATAAACCTAATATTTTGTTTTCCTTCCTAAGGTGAAAAATGATGGGAGTTTCTATTTTTTTCATATATTGGAAATGGCATCATTAAACTACTTATCAGAGCTTATTTTTATCCAGTTCAAGTTATCTTAAGTAAATATGGAAGTTTATTACAAGGATGCTGGGATGTCCTGTGAAACGCAAGACAGGAAAGCAGTTTAAATCAGGGACAACTAGAACAAAACTTTCATTCATGTGAAGGATGTTTTCAGATCTTGTTAATGTGTCTGCCTTCTGTCTGTCTGTCACATTGGTTTTCTTTGCTTGACACAGCAGAAGGACAGAAGCTTGGGTGAATATAATCTATTCATTGAGTCCAAAATGAGTTACAGGTTCCTCACATATTCCCAGCTTTATAATGACATACTGGGTAGTTATTTTTGC
Organism: Mustela erminea; assembly: GCF_009829155.1. Lineage (NCBI taxonomy): Eukaryota > Metazoa > Chordata > Mammalia > Carnivora > Mustelidae > Mustela > Mustela erminea. The sequence goes on from NC_045628.1 coordinate 82,397,036, forward strand.
ATTGAAATTGCCTTTCTTTCTCCATATTCTTCAAGCTAAACTGAATTAAGAACACTTTTTGGCCAGTTTTATGTAAATGGAATTCTGTTCATTTCTTCCATGTTGCCTTAATGATAAGGTTTGACTTTGGAGTTAGATTATTCTAATAATGGGGTTGACATTCAAATTTAAAGTATCAAATTGCGAAATATTTCTCCTTAAATTATATTCCAGAGCCAACCATATAATAAATATTTATTGAGCATTTACTTTGTTCCTAAAGCTATGTCAGCAGTATACAATTCATAAATCATGGTCTTTTCTTTCAAATATATCTCTTTTGGTTGAAGAAGAAAAACTAAGTCATCATGAAAGCAAGTATGTGATATAAACAATAAATGGTATATAACATTGAAACATACTATTGAAAAATATTTGCAGTTGGCAGAAATGCAATACCTTAGCTGAGTGTCACACCAACCCCCTGAGCATGGTGTTCCATTTTGTGGGTACTTCAGTATTCTTTGTTAAGTGACTTGCAAGAAGTCATCTGACTGAAAGTATTAGAGTTAGTCCTTGAAACCATGTCTTTCTAAATCCAAATTCATATTATTTCCCACTTTGCCATCATTCTGTGGCCCACTAAGTAATAGAAAAGCCCAATAGTCAGGGAATAGAAAGTTTGTGTGTGAGGGGTGGGGGTGGGTAGAAAAATATGAACAAACTAGTAGAACTAGAAATTAAAGAATGTATTAGTTTAGACTCTACTAAAAGTCACAGAAAATAAACTTAAAATAATTTAGGTAAAAAAGAATAAGACTATTTTTACAATATAGTCTCTTTGGACACAAATACCTCTGGACATTGGACAGCAGTAATAAAGAAGATGGAGGGTAGTTTTGGGGAAGTTTATGTGGGTTCCTTAGAATTCAGGCCTGATGGAGTAAGTTGAGGTGACTAGGGTGACAGGGATCAAGTAGTGTAATAAGGTCAGCCATGTGCAGGAGTCAGCTAAGGAGTTCAAAGAAGTCATTGGTCAGAGAGATGCAGAGTCTACAGTGTAAAGAGGCAAGAGAATTTAGAAATCAGGAGAGTGAGACCAGGGCCGCCTATAAAAATGGAAATTTCAGGAAAGATTCAGGGAGGCCTTGTGGTGCACTGGATGCCCAGAGCCAAAGTCCATCATGCCCTGCCCCTGGGAAGCTGTGTCCAGGTAAGAATGGATGTATGGACCAGGACAGCTTAAGAGTTTGACAAGAGTTGGCAGGAGGAACTGTATAATGGATTTCTCATTCAGTTTCCTTGCGACTGAATGCATCCTTTTAGTAAAAAAATATTTTATGTGTTTGATGTATTTGACTCCCTTCCCTTGTAACAACAGAAGTGGCCACAGAACCTTAGCTTGGCTTATGAGAGTCCTATATCAACCTGGTCACAATGATTGGTTCAAGAATGAGCACAAGTCCAGCTAGACCAGTCATAACCTTCTCAAGGCTTTTGCTAGAACTTCATGGGGGAAAAAAAATGATTCTTCTCAGCAGATTTGCTGGCTGCGAGGGATATTGTAAGCCTGGAATTGCTGGTGGTCAACTTGGCCACCCTGTGGAGAGGGCCTCCAGAAAAGGGAAGCTGAGAAAATGGAAAACAGAGCCTACAGCTGAGGAAGGGAAAAGTTCCTGAGGAAATCATCTGCATTCTTGAATCCCACCATGCCTGAGGCAGATCTGCTCCCTTCTTAGGTGAGGGGACCAACATACTCCCTACTAGTCGAAGTTGACTGGAGTTGAGTTTCTGTCACCTGTGAATTTCTTGTCTACCCATACATTTAGTCATTGCACAATCAACCAGGTAGAGCTTAGATTCTGTGTGGTAGGTAATTGCAAGTCATGGTCATTTTCTCAGGGGTGAATTACATTAAGATTAGAAACTGGGATATATTAAACTAGATTTTATGACATTTAATATAATATTTTTATACGACAATGAATGAAGAATGGAAAAAAAATAAATCTAAAGTTTAAATAAATAGCAAATAAAGTTCTTAAATTGCTCGCTTTCTTCTACCTTATTTAATAGCTGTTTGGCTATTATGGTTATTTAATGATGTTTTTCTACTCCCCGCAGCACATGTATCTATTGATTTGAAATAAATTAGGCTGAATATAAATAGCTGTGAAAATGGAAGAGAAAGGAAATGACATTTACGGCCGCTTACTCAGTACCAGACCGGGTAAAACCACTTTCTAATTCTGTCTTATTATTTGCACAACAATCCGATGGGAAAGACATTTGCTTCTCCATTTTAAGGATAAGGAAATTAAAAATGAAGTAGGATAAGTGGTCACTAATGTCATATGGGGCTGGGATCTGAATTCCATTCTTTTGATCTTTCTTTGATATAATGATGTCTCTGTGATCCTACCACCCACATACATGTGGTTTCTGAAATGAAAGCCATCACAGATGATATGGTATTTCTGCTTTGGTGTTGATTCTAAATTGGGAGAATTTATATCTGATGGATTAGCTTTACTGGCAATCCTTATTTGAGATATAAAACATACTAATAGAAGAATTCCTGAGCATTCAAACTTTTTTTCTCTTCTTTAGGAAACCCTGATTCTCTCTCGTTCTTGGTCTCATTCTCTCTCTCTTTCTTTCTCTCCTTAGAGCTTTAATACCAGAACCAGTAGGCTGCCCGAAAAGCCAAGTTTCCTCAGGTATGTGTTACTTTATAACCACTTCAAACAAGAGGCCATTCCAACTGACAGTAGCTTCAAAAAAAATGTCTTTCTGGTAAATTAAAGGAGGGCAACTGATCACTGAAGGTAAACAGGTGATGAAATACGTCATTAGTACCTCATTCGTAATTCATTTCTCCTGAAGTAGTTGACAAAGCATCAAGACTTGAGTAGTGAATTGCTCAGAAGTGCAGGCTTTGAGGTCACTGGAGCAGATTCATTATAACCCAGTGTAAAGCGCAGCCTGTCTCTGTGTCAATTACCGGCGTTTGATAACGGATATTATGTCAAGGTCTGTTCTTTCTCAAGATGCAGCCACACATTTTAAAATCATTACGAGTGTGAGCAGGAGCTACATGGCCTCAGGGGGTTCAGTTCATTTGTTATGTCCCATTATGACTTAAAGATACAACCGAGGTCTGAAGAAAGCGCAGTGGGGAAGGGCTCAGTATGCAAGGGAGCAATGAAAGCACAAAGCTGGACGCCTCTTCTTCTCCCTTGACAGCGAAGTAAACTGAGGTTTATTTGCCCCAGGAGCCATTTAAGATCCGCACCATATAGTGGGGGGACAAGTAACCCCAGTAATCACTCCCTCTGCATAGCGATTACGGGCATCACTTGCAAATAACCTCAACTCGGGTTTCAGTCTGGCTGGAGAAGTTTTATTGAAATGAAGTACTTTCTGCTGGAGACTTTCTCTGCTGGGGCATGGAAATGTTCTGTTTCTTTCTCCCTTTTCTTTCAAAAACCATATGTGTGCTTTCCAATAGTCTTTTAACATTTTGGCCTTTCCAGGAGCACTTTGTGTCACAAATTGGCGTGGATTCGAGACACGTCACCCATCATCTGAAGGCAGTCTCCATGGTTCAGAAATAGATCCTATCCCCATTTTCAGACTGATATGCAAATGCTATAAATAGATGTGGGATGCCATAGTTCACCATAAATACATTAAAATGAAGAAAATCATTTAAATCAAAATAAAAAAAAATCTTTTAGAAAAATTGAAGCTACCCCCCCCCCCCAAAAAAAATCACTCCCTTCGAAATGGGTTTCATTATCCTGTATGGAACTGTGTTTCGGGATGTTCATGAAATGGCAGATTCTTGGACCCGAAAAGGGTCCAAGGACCCTGCCGGAACTTTACTGAACAATGCACATTCCTTTATGTTCAAAATTCCCCTTTCCATTAGCGGGAATGCCATATGTGCAGCCTGTTCAGAATATTTAGTTCTTCCTTCCATACTCTAAATAAGCCCTTCAGGCAAAACTTCACCTTTATGCACTTCCCCCCCAAACATTCTGATCAATCTGTGCCCTGGGAATCACAGCGTGCCGTGAAGTTGATGTCAGGATTCTCTCCTTTTGAAAACAGGCCGTCAGGTGGAGGTAGCCTACGAAGCTTCTATTTATCCCTGCTGGATTTTTAAAAGTAACCCTTTTCACGGACCCCTGTTTGTTATAAACCTTTTTAAGGAGCCAGACACATTGCAGAAAGCTGACAAGAAACCACTGCTGTCAGAGGTTTATCACAAAGGGAAAAAATCCACTTCAAAATTATGTCAATATAGTGAGTTAAGTAAAAATTTTACTTTTTAAAGGAAGCTTTAGAGGTACTTTTCACAAATCTAACCACATAGGCGATTTAACACAATTCTACTCCCTGTTGCAAGCTAAAAGAAATCCAAACAGCCCATAAATGATAACCTAGCTCTGCAGGGTAAGGGCATAAACACGTAAGGTCTCTGATTTATTCATTTGGTTGAAAGCTTTCTCTGCGTATCTCATGAGGCTACATTACGCGTGACCTGCTTTTACGCATGCGCACACAGGCGGACATGACATACATAATACCATTAGATACTATGGAAAGCATAAGTTATAAATAAAAAAAATGTAGACTCCTCACTTCAGTGAATTTGATTAGATTAAATTGTTAATTTTGGACATTATACACACACACACACACATGCACACATTGTTTTCGTCTATATCATCCACAGCTTTGGTAAAGATTTATTAGTGAGAGAAACATTTAAGAAATGAATAAGTTTGTAGGTTCATTTGATAAAAGACTCAGAGGTGCTCTTATAATTTCTGATGCCTACAATTGTTCAGTTTGTAGGACTTCTTAAAAAGAAGTCTTGGTTCATGTATGAACTTGCTAAGCCATATACTTTTTCTTTTCAATTGAAAGTTTTCCTTATATATCTTTTCAAATGTAGTTCAATTTGCACACAATGTTCCAAGACAGTATTTTTTGCAAAATATAAAAGCATTTTATATTTTCTCCCACAATTATTTTACATATATTCAATTATAATTTACACTTAACTTGAGGGCACAGAAAGTTACTTATACTATGTTTAAGTTATAATTATTTTGTGCCATAGATACTTTTAATTGCCATGGACTCCCCCCTTTTCCTTTCATATGGTGATTCCCTCCTATTGTCCCTCCTAATGAATACCATAAAACGCTGTTAAAAATTAGCTATTTCCATAGTGCAATGGTTCCCTGGATAAGACTATTTTTTAAAAAATTTTATTTTTAAATAATCTTTCCACCCAGTGAGGGACTCAAACTCAACAACCTTGAGATCAAGAATCATATGTTCCTATTGACTGAGCCAGCAGGTGGCCTTGGAAGAGATATTTGTCTAATCCTAAATTTGATTATCAATTATTTTAACAACTAATAATGATTTATAATTTTGGTATATTTTATCAAATCAGTTTCACCTAGGTGTTTTATTAATCACATGAAAATAAGCATAGAAAATTACATTGTTTTATAAAACCAAAGGTGGGAGACATTTTGTCATAGGTTCAACTCTCTCTCTTAATTAGATTGCACACATATATTCATACTAATTTTGACTGTAGTGTAACTACAGACTGTAGGATAACTAGGACTTAAAAATACTCCATCTGGGTCAAAATAATTCAGTCAGTAAGAGCAAATTCCTATTTCAGAAGAGAACTTGATGCTGTAGAAAGACTTTTTAAGTAATTTCCATGTTAGAATTGATTTTGGTTTATATTTATAGACAAGTTGTGCAGGTCATACTGCGTTTCCATATACCCCATGCTCATTTTCCCCTCTTATTAACATCTTATATCACCATGGGACATTTGTCACAGTTAATGAACCAATATTGATGAATTATTATTAACTGATGCCCATAGTTTATTCATATTTCCCTAGTTTTTACCAAATGTTGTGTTCCAGGATTCTGTCCAGGATTCCACTCACATTCAGTCATCGTATCCATTAGGCTCCTGCAGACAAAGACAATTTCTCAGACTTGAGAATGTAGTCTTAAATCCTAGCTTCTCTGTTTTGTTTTCAAGAACTAACATACATTTAGGTACTTTTGTTTGTAGAAGTAGAGTTGCTTGGGGCCAAAGATGGGAAGAGGTAATTCATTCACTTCCATTATCAAATCAGTCAGATAGATTAGCTAACACCTTCACAGAAAAATCTTTTAAACACAGAAAACAATTATAAATTTAAGAGTACACTTGAAGAATAATTTCCAGTGTCAAAGAGAGTATCACCTTGCACCTCCAGGCTGATTTGACTCTCCATTGCAGTGTTGAAGATAAGAGTGTTTATTCACTTATACATTGACTTTTTTTCAAGGCTATGCCTCACATGTCATTTTTCTGCCTTAGAAGATAAAAAGAAACAGTGTGTGACCATTTTCTATTTAAACAGAGAAGTTTTAGATATTAGATAAACAAATGTACCAAGCACATGTATATCCCCAAAGACATTTATTTAAGTGCCCAAGGCAATTCTGAGCCATCTAAACTAGTATCATTCCTTTTACTTAACTGAGGTGTGATTCCCAAGCAATGCCAAATGACTTATCTTCCCAAGTAGAAACTGTTAGGGAAATGGCTTTAATTAAAGTGGTTTGTTTTATTTTATTTCTATTTACAGTTGTGCATTCATTTGTAATATTTTAGTTGTTTGGAATGATTAAAAAAATCTCTCTCTATATATATAAATCTAATTTTTCAACTAAGAAAGAATATTGATATGTCAAATATTCAGGACATGTGATTTTCTAATAAGGAAGTACAACTGAGGACTAAAGATCAAACAGCTTGTCATTTCTATTTATAATTTTGCTCTTAGTCTTAGGATCACCAAGTCAGTTTGGCTGTGTCCTGAGTTAGATTCTTTTCTGTATATACTTCCAGATTTATAAACAACACTGCATAAACAATAACATTTGAACCATTCCTTAATTTCACTCTAGGAAGGTTGATTCTCAACATTACCTTATATTTAAGCCATGTAGAATCACGGGTTTTAGGGGTTTGCTATTCCCAAAGTACACAAGCAGCTATGGGTTGTCATGGAAGTTTTATGATGAGTGAATGCATCGAATGGGGAAATAGGTACAGGCCATTTTGTGTATCTGCTCATCCATTTAGTGACTTACAGACTACTGAACAAATATTAACTGTGGGGCACTGCATTTGTGAAGACTCAAGTTTGTGCTCTGGGGTGACACAGTCCAGGAGCAAGCCAGGCAAATTGATGCATGTGCAGACAAAGAGAAGGGGTATGATAAAACTTAGAGTAATTAGTGATTTTAAAACCAAAGTGGTGTGGACTGGAGGGTACATATGATGTAGCAACTAGGTTCTCAGTGGGTACTTTCAACACTGGCTGATTTGGGAACTGGGAACAGAGACTGCCATTAGGGGTCAGGACACAGTTCAGGTTGTGTACAAACACAGGCCAGTAAACAACTCAAGTTCAGCCCCGGGAAAATAATTACCTTAACATTCTTTGGAGGCATGTTTACACATATGCTGGAGTTTATATATTACATCAGATGATAGAACAGAAGGGCATGGGGAAATGTTTGAATCAGGCAAAGAAAGAAACTCAGGAAATCATGTTGATGATATTTTTCTAAGATTTTTCACTTCCTACTCACTGAAACATTCCATCTCATACAAAGTCTAAGTTAGGAAGAAAATCCCCCCCCACCACCACCAGGCAAATCCAATGGGATTTTGTTTTGTTTTGTGAAATCAACATTTCAAAGAAAAGAGTACAAAGAGTATGCTTCATATAATAATGGTTTGATTATTATTAGATTTTTCTAGCAAGTTATATGCAATTTATGTACCTTTAAAAGCATTCTTAATTTAATAATTTCTTAGTTTCTTTAACTATACTTTAATTAGAGATTAAAATAATTTTATAGCTTTAACTGTAGAGTAGTTGATTTCTTGCTCAAATTCCTGATAACGAAACAGCCTATAGAAAATGGACACCTAATTATTCTGAGGCAGAATAATATTTAAAATGACTAGATTCTGAAAAATTCATCTGTTGAATCTGAAAGTGAGCCTGTAATGTCAAGATGGGGACTTCAGTTCCAGAGCACTTGTGGTATCACCAATAGGCCTGATTTTGGATCTAGTAGGGTTCAACAGGTACTAAAGTAATTAAAGGAAGGTTACCTTAAGCAGTGACAGGATGTAGACTTCCCGGGCCATTCACAAAACACAGGCAAGCAAGTGGCCCTTGAGATTGGATTCAGCAGTAAGATGTCTAAACTATACAGAGAGGCATGTTAGGGTACCTAGAATGATAACATTAGGAAATTGGCAACATTTATTGTTGGTGTGATTCCAGCTTCCCTGAGAGTCAATTTTCTTCTTTCCGTGATATTTTCGATTATCTGACATTCTCTCTTGCTACTCCCCTCACATATACTATTCTTATTAATTCTTGTTAAAGTATTAACTGAATCTCAAGTATCAGACCACAATTTCTGTTTTACTAATGCTTGGAGAACAGTAGATCATTTATCTATCTTAGTCTAAATTTTTAGGAAACATACATAATTGTTCCATAAATATCTCTTTTTATACTCTATTCTTGAAATAACTGTTGCTGAATTAATTGAAAACCAAATTTTGATGGTGTGGTTGTGTTCTGATGATGTGAGGATGGTCTGGTGGTGGGTGATGTCGTGCCAGTGTAATGATGAATTCACGCGTGGTGATGCTGTGAATGACCAGGCTGTAAATGACTAGGTAGTGACCCTGTATGTAACATTCAGCAGAATGAGGGTAATAACAAATGGATCAAAATGACTTCACCTTAAAAACAGCTAATCAATCTCATGGTACGTAGATATTTGCTATTAAGAAGATGATTCTTTGCATGGATAGGTGAAAATAGAAGTCAGGGGGAGAAAGCCATAGCAATATGAAGCTGATGCCATAGATGAATCTTTTCTAAAAAGCTTTCTTTCTCTTCCTTTGGTTCCTACAGATTCCAATCCTGATGATATGATTTTGCCACAATCCACCTGTATAGCAAAAACTATTGACTGTGAATAAATAAATGGTTATTTTTAAAATTATTGCATTTTTTAACAAAAATTAGTGTCCAATGCAAATTCCAATTTCCAGTGAAATAATTGGCAATTAGAACATATTGGTTTGTGGTGTTCCTGGCTGGCTTAATTGGAAAATCATACAACTCTTGATCTTAGGGTTGTGAGTTCAAACATCCCAATCCTCTGCTGGGTGTAGAGATTATTAAAAAATAATAAAATAAACAAACTTAAAAAATAAAATATGAGTACTAACATGTTCTAAAATAATTTAAAAAAGAACACATTGGTTTGTATAAACTGATTTATTGCATTATTTTCTCCTATTGATAAGCCCATTTGTTTTCAAATGATTGAAGATTATGGATACTTAGTACATATACCTGATTTTATGATATATTATGTTGAATAAAAGGTCTAACAATACATTTTAAAAACCATTTATTTATTTTTTTAATGAAACTTAAATTGCATACCTTACCAGGTAATTTTAATTTTTGTATGCTTTTGAGGCTTACTATATTCCAGTGTTAGAAAAGTTTTAAATTCAGTAAAGATCAGGCCTTAAATATTCTGGATGATTTTTTTTTTTCACTGTATCTGTATTCCATCAGGAACTATTATATACACATTATATAAAAGCCAAATGAAAATGTGACATGTAGTTTCTGAATTTCAGTTCCTCCTTGGTATAAATCTTGTGTCCTAGAACTCATATTTTAGGTAATCTTGATCATTGTCATTAAAACAAAAAAGCAAACAGACAAACTCTTCAAATATGAATACAAAAGTACGCACACTATCATTTGTTTCTCCCTTTCAATCCATAGGAGTTCAGACACGGGACAGAGAACATCGCCAGCTTTGCTTGGACCCAAGCCCTGACAGTAGTTCCTGGCCTGGGTCCAAGTTATATCACACAGACCCTGCCCCTTCCCATATTCCCTCAGCTCCGTTTCTCCTTTCCACCTCACTGACTCCTTGTCCTTTGGCTTTCCCTTTGGAGTTCCAAACTTGAGCTGTCAAGTCTAATCATGACACCTGCCTACTGTGTACACAAAGGAAAAGAAAATGCCGCTGGGGACTGCCATTTTCATTTGCTGCCCCAACACCTCCTCTTGTAGTCTGCAGATTTGTGTGTGATATAGCGGAAATTGCAAACCCCAACGTTCTCTTTACATTAAGGTAAGTTCACCGTATATATGTACAATACTTTCTCTTAGTTTTTAAAAAGGGATCAAGTTAACAACACAATCATTAAGTGAAGTGTTATATATTTTTGTTCATTATAGATATTTAAGGGAGCTTGGTGCATTGAATTATTAGATATAACTTCAAAAGACTTTTACTGAGCAAACAGTTGAACATATCTGGGATGAGCCACTTTGATCAAAAATAAGAACTAAGATGATAAAACAGATCTTACAACAACCAATAAGTAATCTAAGAAGGCAGAATATTAATGTAACCAATGTAAAATATGATATAATGCCTCCATGAAATTTTAGCAATAGAAATGTAAGGTGACAATATCTTGGTAGTGAAATGGCCCTGAAGGGACATGAGGTCAAAATGAAATGTGACAAAGTTCATATAAAATAAATTTGAGGTTTTTTTTTTTTTAAGATTTTATTTGTTGACTTGACAGAGAGAGAGACAGTGAGAGAGGGAATACACGCAGGGGGAGTAGGAGAGGGAGAAGCAGACTCCCTGCTGAGCAGGAAGCCTGATGTGGGCCTCAATCCTGGGATCATGACAGGAGCCAAAAGTAGATGCTTAATGACTGAGCCACCCAGGCACCCCAAATTTGAGGTTTATTGTCCTATGGGTTCAGGAACTTTTTTTCCATATAGCCCATACAGTGAGAAGAACAGACCCATGCTTTGCTAATGGAAGGGGCACACATCAACCACAGCAGTTTGCTCTTTAAATAAAATGTATAGCATAATGATTCTAAGTAAGCATTTATCCACATATTCATGTAAAAATTGGCTATTTCCAGGCTCTGTGCTTAATCCTTTGAGTTAATATTTCTTTTAACCCAAAATAAAGTCCTTAATATCAGTGTTAGATGATTCTGGAATTTGTTTCATTTACTCTTTTGAGTCCAAGTTTTAAAGTATTGGCTCTTCCACTAACTTGGGTATATTCTACCTCTTGGTTCTTGTAGAATGAAGGCAGACTTGAAGGTCCCTTTTAAGTCCGACATTCCATGTGCAGGATAGTGTGAAATCAGACTGAAAGTATGTGCAAAAGTGTCCTGTGCCTCTCTTGATGTCTCTTTTTTCACATGGGGTATGAACAATCCTGTGCAAGCATACCTTCAGATGCTTGGAACACATTCTCCCTTCGGAGGACCACTTCAAGGAGGCACAACAATTACCCTACAGTAGGAATGGGCAACACTTTTCTGTACATGGCCAGAATAGTGAGTTTTTTAGCTTTAAGCCTTTCACTTTTAGCTTTAATTTACTTTGGCTTCCTTGCTTTCCATGTTGAAAGGCTTATGTGAGAAAATAACCAACTTTAATAAAGAAGTGAAATTTCAGTGTTGAATTATTACTATCTTGAGACATTTCATTAAGCACTCCTCAAACTTACCTCCAAGTTGGGTTTAATGTCTATACTCTAGTGTGTAACTGTAATATTGCATTTCTGTATTTGTATTTCCATAGTTGTACACTTATTGTTTTTCTCCCATAGTAAAATGTGACTTATTTAAAAAACAACAAACAAAAAAACACCAAAAAATACAGGAGTCATATTGAGGTTCTTGGTAAAAGGCCAGCAGAAATATGGTGGCAAGTTATGCATGATCAATGATTGGAGGGTCCTCCTGGTGCAATTACACCTAAACAGATATGATTCACTTTGGTTAAATGAATGAAGAAAGGAGTAACTGATCAAAGTATTCTAATTTAGCTTAGCTTATGTTACCTGAGGCTACGATGTATGCTAACTTATGATTTATACTAAATTGTATGTCTAGGAAGGCATGAAAACACTGCCTCAGTCTGTTTTCTAGGAACTAAAATGAGACACCTGATGCCACAGCAACAGGATCAGTTATGTCCCCATTATTACTTCAGTGTAGGAGTTCTACACCTTCATAAAATAGGACAGGAGTGGGATTCCTGAGGGAGATGTGTACAACTGCAATTTCCAGAAAGGTAAGTGAAGAGAGTGTGTGTGTTTGTGTGCGTGTACATGTATGTGTGTGTGTGGAGAAAGAGAGAGAGAGAAAGAAAAGCAAAGGTACTCCTAGATAAGTTCTGCCTATAAATCCAACTTCCAAAACATTCCAAGAAGTAGGGAATTAAAAGACAGTACTATGTATGACACCTACTCAGAATGTATTCCAAAAAGACATAGATTTTTGAACATGTGAAAGAGCTGTTAAGTAAAGTGGAAGACAGATAAAGCTCCAGGATAAATCAAATTCTAGTTAAGAACAGAGGAACACAAAGAGCAGAGGACATGGGCTCCAAGCCATGCTTATTGATAATGACTAAGAGGCGAGAATTTTTCAGAATGAAGAAAGATACAGAGCTCTTAGATTGATCATCCATTCCAAGTTCCATGCAAGACTTAAAAACAAAATCCATACCTAAATAGAAGGGAAAAAAAGTTAAAGTAAGACTAATTACCTATAAAACAATGGCAGTTATTCTAATGATCAACAGTATAGGCCAGAGGGAAGTGAGGATAGCTTTCAAATTACTGAGAGAAAACAATATCAACTTCAATTCTATACCCATCTATATTATCAGGTAGTACAGAAGAAAGATCATATATATGTATGTGTATATATATACTTCTAAGTATATAGAAGACTTCTAAGACTTTAAAAATAACACAGACTTATTAAAAATGCTCCAAAAGGTATATTTTACTAAGAAACAAACTGGTTAAAAAGAACTGAATGTACATACAATGTCAGAGACAATAGTGAATAAAGAACAATGATTTAAAAAATCTTTTTTAATTTTTAATTTTTTTTAAAGATTTTGTTTCTTCATATGATGAACAAGTAGGCAGAGGCAGGCAGAGAGAGTGGGGAGAAGCAGACTCCCTGCTGAGCAGAGAGCCCGATGCAGGGCTCGATCCCAGGACTCCGAGATCACAACCTGAGCCAAAGGCAGAGGCTTAACCCACTAAGCCACCCAGGTGCCCCTATGATTTAAAAAAAAAATCTTACCAAATTTAATTACTTATAGATCATAGAAATATTCAAGTTGCACGTAATAATAAAAAGAAATAAGAAGAGGAGAAGAGTTAAATAGCAAAAGTTCCTGTAGTTCAGGGTGAAGAATAGAAGGGCTAAAACTGTTCTACTTTGTTAGAAAAATATATAGGTAATATAGATGTTTAGACTTTTTTCTGAAAGGATTAAAAATAGATGATAATCTGAACAGAATGAGCAAAGGAAATTCAGGATCAGTCAGGAAATGAACAAATTAACAATACTCGGTTGATAGTATTAAGGAGGGCACATGTTGTGATGAACATTGGGTGTTATATGCAACTAATGGATCATTGAACAGAGAAAGATTTTAAATGAGAAAAGCATTATACACAATATACCAAAATTTTGAAAATATAGATGAAATAAACTATTATCTAGAAAAATAAACCTTACCAAAATTGTCCCAATGTATTTTTTTTAAACTTAAGTCAATAATTTTTAAAGAAAATAAATTTCTGTTCTAGTCTCTCCTGATCCTCCCTTCAAATGGCAAGACTAAGAGTTTCTGTAGATGATTTCTAAGAAAACATCCAGGCAAACTGCTCAGAGAACATAGAAAAAGAAAATTATGTAGCTTATTCTATGAGGTAAATTTAACCTTCCTAACAAATACAAGGAAAATATAGTAAAAATCTAGAGCAGTTTTACTCATGAACGTATTTCCAACAATTTCACAAAGAGGAGAAAGAATAGTGAATGTAGCAGGTATTTAGAGAAAATACTGCATGAACAAATGGATTTCATCACAATAATTCAATGTTGGTATGATAGGAAATTTAGCATTACCATTGTCATATTATAGGTTAAGTGAAGGAAACAGTAGGTTCAACACAATAAATGCAGAAAAAAAGCAGTTAAAAATTTAGTTCACACTCATGACAAGAATTATTAACAAACTACATAAGAGAGTCTTTAAACTTTAAAAAAATATCTGTTGAAAGTAGCTCTTTCCTGATAAAATTTTAGATACAGTAGTATTCAAGTCAGGGATCATTCCTATTATTTAATATTGCTCTAGATGTTTTAACTAAAGCTAAAGTTTTTAAATTGGAGAGAAAGATGCTAAATATTTATTTGAAAATAGTGGAGAGTTTTTATAAGAGGAGAACAAATAATAGAATAGAATAACATGTGATTGGTATTATCAACAAAAACCATATGGCATTTAGGAACACATTTAACAAAAGTTGTTCAAGACCTTTGTAGATAAAACTATAAAAAGTTATTGGACATAAAAATCCAAGATAAATAGAGATAGATATCATTTTGTTATATTGTGGTAGCAGTGGGGGATAGGAGTAAATATTTTTAAGATGTCAGTTGTACACAAACTACCTACATATTTTAGTCAAATGACCAAAAAAGGTATTTTTTATGAAACTTGACCACTAAGCCCTAGTTCATGAGGAAAAGTAAGAAATATTAAAGATGATTATAAATAAGACAAAGGGGGGAACGAATTAGAAATCAAAGAAAGAAAAGGTGGAGGAAATAGAGGAAGGAGTCATGTTTACAAAATAATTTTTATAAAGCTAAAAACATAGAGAGTAATTAAGGAGTCAATCTCTAGCAGTTAGAAATTTGATAAGGAGAGGTCAGAATTCATGTAAATATGTGAACAAACTATATGACACTAGTGTCATTCTTAATCAGTGGGAAAGTAATACCACAAAGTAAATAAGATTCTTATATTACAACCTTATTAAAATGAATTCTATATGGCTAAAATCCATACATGAAAAGCAGCCCTTTCAGTATGTACATGATAATGTAGAAGGATATGCCTATGATCTTGGATTAGGGAAGGTGATTTTTTTCATTATTTACTTATTTTATTGTTTTAATAAGATATAAAAAGCGAACACCAAGAAAAAAAGATCAATAAATTGAGCAAGAATAAGTTTTTAAAACTATGTACAACCAAAGGCAACATAACCAAGTGCAGAGACAAGTAACTGGAAGAATGTATTTTTCATGTAAATAATTGAAAAAACATTCGTATCTAGAATGTGCAGAATTCTCACAAATCTGTAAGTAGCAAAAGTAGAAAGAATGGGTATCAAAAAAAGAAATCTAATATTCTGATAAATATATGAAAGTTGGCCATCCTCTCTAGTCATCAGAGGAATGTAAAATGAAGCAAAATGGTAGAGCAAGCATGTCTATTACATTGATCCTGCCAATACCAAGCTTGGCAGATAACGAGTCACAGTAAATCTATACTGCTGGTGGGAATGTAATTGCTCTAACTACTATGAAAGGAATTTTATGCTATAGCGAAGCTGAAACTGTTGGACTATTTTCCCAGAAATTCTCTTGAAGAAGCTCTTATATGTGGTACATAGAGAGACATGAATGAAGCTATTTAGTACATTATCTACAGATATCAGATAACTGGGAACTACCCAAATACTGGAAACACCTACGTGTTTCAACATTAAGAGAATGTGTTCATCATTAAGAGAACATTAATTGTTCATCATTAAGAGAATAGATTTTAGTATGTTTATATGATGGGATACTATACAGCAATCAAAAAATGTGAAGTAGAGTTACTCCTTCTGCATCAGCTATAAGAAAGGCTCATAGCCAAAAGCTGGCTTAGCTGAAGTTAAGTATTAAAAGAATTTGTGATTTGCCTTTTAGGTACTGACTTCACCCAAAGTTTTATTTTTCTTTTCCTGTTTTATTTCCTAGAATTAAATTAAAGATGAATAAGATTAGAAAGAGGGTCCAGGCACAACTGTTGCAACCATCTTGGCAAAGGATAAAGAAGGCCATTCAGAAGAACAGTGGGGCTGAGAAAATGGTGATTCAGGGAACATTTAGCAGGTTGAATCATTAAGACTTTCAATGTACAGAGTGTAGGCAAGCCTGGCCATGCAATTTTCAGGGCTTAGTGCAAAATGAAAACATGAGGCCTTTTGTTCAAAAATGAAGAATTTCAAAATGGCAATAGCAGAGAGTGAAACCAAACATGTAGACCTTCTAAGCAAGAACAAAGGCCTGGGGTGCCTGGGTGGCTCAGCGGGCTAAGCCTCTGCATTCAGCTCAGGTCATGATCGCAGGGTCCTGGAATCGAGTCCCATAATGGGCTCTCTGCTCAACAGGGAGCCTGCTATCTCCCCTCTCTCTCTGCCTGCCTCTCTGCCTGCTTGTGATCTCTCTCTCTCCTCTCTCTGTCAAATAAATAAAATATTAAAAAAAAAAAGAACAAGTGCCTGCCTAACTGCAAAAGATCAGTTTGTTCATGAAGCTAACCCTGAGTGCTGGCGGCAGAAGTAATGATGAGAGGACCAAGTCTGTAGCTAGGAGACTAGAGGAATTGTATTGCCAATATGTCTCTGCAATAGAAGAAGAATGGAAAGTCTCAGGTAGAAAGCTCGAGGACCATCAATATTTCAGAGATTTGCAGAGGAGTGACAAATAATAAACATCTCCATGGGAGGAGAAAAATCAGGAGAGCATGGTACCAAGGAAGCCAAGAGAGGAGAATGTGTTTATAAAGAACGACTGGTCGACAATTCACGAAGATGGCCATCATACACTAAATAAAGTATTTCCATCAGATCAGCAACAAAAAGTGTGAGGTGCTTTTTTGGGAAAAACTGTATCAGTAAAGTCCTGGGAAGAGAAGCAAAACTGAGTTTGATTGAGGAATGAATAGGAGGTGAGAATATGAAGAGGGTAACTCTGGGAACCATTACAGTTGGTTTGGTTGTGACAGAAAGGACAGAGGACAGTGGTGGAAGGGAATGTGGGGTCAAAGATAGGTTTGTTTTTGTTTTTAAGATGACAGAGACATGAAGTGTTACATACATGTGTACAGAGTATGTTAGTAAAGAAAGATGAAAATGCAGAGAGGAATTGGAAGAAACAATTCACAGAATGCTATTCCTGCATGAGGTGAAAGAGGTCTGATGCAGAGCAAGGATAAAGAGTTGTATTTTGAGAAAGAAGCTTCTTCTCTTCCATTTAAAAATGAGTGAAGGAAGATGGTGTAGGCTGGGTCCATATGTTAATTTGGTGGCAGAAAGTTGGCAGGGTTTTCGTCTGAAGACTTATCTATGAAGAGGTGATGTCATACAGGGGGAAGTGGGATGTTCAGAGGCCTGGGGAGGTATGAAATACCCCTCTGGAGGATGGGAGAAAATGATGACTAAGAGTTCCAAATAGAATCAGAACCCTGTGGAGGAATAGAAATGTGGATCTGTAGTGATATCTTCCTGAATATCTGCGTGATTCTTCCTTAGTGGTGCGCTAGTAGCAAATGTGTGTGGAGATGTACAGCTGAACTAATCCCCAAAAGGGATTTACTATGTAGAAGTGAAAGTGATGGGCAATGGGAAAAGATCTGAGGTATGATCAGGTATGACTGAAGTAATAACATGGAATTTGAGTTGAATAGGAAAAGGGGTGAATATGGTAGGAAACACATAGAAAAGTAACAGAGGCATATAGGGCCTCTAAGAAATAAGAAGGCTTCCCATAGCTGAAGAATAAGTGTGAAGTGAGAGAAAGGTGGGGGAAAAGAGAATGTGATGGTCACATGCAAGTGGCTGCCATAACTTTGATGACTAGATTGAATACAAAGCCAGGGTGCTCAAGGGACTCATGACCTTGGGTGGAGAAGATCTTGAACCAGACATTCACATCTTTAATGACTGAGAGAAGTAACCAGGAAATTGGCCAATCACAAAAACAAGGTGAGATGATAATACATTTGGGAAATATAAGCATCAAAGGAGAAACTTCTGCATAAGAGAGTAGAGGAACAAAGACTTGGAAACAAATGCTAACAATGCCTTCTCACCCCAAAGTGAGTGCAGAGTGGCAGAGTGGAAAGTGGAGAACCATAAGGGTAGTGGTGTTACCACTAGCAGAGCACCAACAAAGGAAATGATCCACCTACCTGCATGAGGACAAGACATACCACACTGAAGAATAATATGAGGGATGGTCTCAGGTTCTCTGATAGTCTGATAGTCTGGCTTAATCCAAACAAAAATGTAAAGTATCCTCAGGAATGTAAGTGATGCCTGCCCTTGAGACAAGGCCATACACACACACACACACACACACACACACACACACACACACATAGTTTTATATATATATATATATATACACATATACATATATATACATACATAATGAGTATTTGATATCTACAATGGCTTTGATATTATTCTATGTAATATCTTTCTGGAATTTGGTTTCAAGACTTATTACATAGCTAAAATAATCAACACTGTGTGATATTGGCAGAGGTTAGATGCATAAATAAATGGGACAGAATAGAGAACTCAGACACAGGCCTTCACAAATATCCCAACTGATTCTTCTACAAAGGTGCAGAAGTGATTCAGCAGAGGCAAAGGGTAGCCTTTCATCAAATGGTGCTGGAGCACTAGACATCCATAGGCAAATAAAGGAATTGTGATCCAACTTCACACTTTACACAAAAATCAACTCAAAATGAATCATTCTATTTAAAACTTTTAGGGGAAAAAAAGTGGAGAAAGTCTTGGAACCCACAGCTAAACAAAATTCTTAGATTTGATACAAAAAGCACAATCAATTGAAGAAAAAAAATCTATAAATTGGACTGCATCAAAATTTAAAAGTTTTACTTTGCAAAACACTCAAGAGAATGAAAAGACAAGCTTATACATTGGGAGAAAAATTTTGCAAACTAAATATTTGACAAATGACAGGTGTCTATAATACATAAAGAAAACTCAAAACTCAACAGTATGAAAACAAACGATTCAATTAGAAAGAAAATAGTTAAAAGGCATGAACAGACATTTCACTGAAAAGGATTTACAGATGGCAAATAAAAACATGAAAAGGTGTTCAACATTGCTAGTTACTAGGGAAAATCAAATTACAGCCATGAGCTATCTACACACCTATTAGTATGGCTAAAATAAAATAATGACATCACCAAATGTTGATGAGAATGCAGAGAAACTGGGTTGCTGAGACGTTGCTGGTAGGAATATAAAATGGCACAGCCATTCTGGAAAACAGTGTGGCAGTTTCTTAAAATACTGAATATATAACTACCATATGAACCAGCATTTGCTCTCCTGGGCATTTGTCCCAGAACAATGAAGACTTATGTTCACATAAAATCCTATACACGAATATTTATAGCAGTTTTATTCATAATAGCCCAAACCTGGAAACAACCCAGATGTCCTTCAATGGGTGAGTGAGTAAACAAGCTGCAATGCATCTAGACCACAGAATATTACTCAGCATTAAAAAAGAAGGCACCACTGATAAACTCATCAATCTGATAGCATCTCCAGAGAATTATGCTAAGGGAAAAAAGCCAGTCCTAGAAGGTTATGTATTACTTGTGTGTATTTTATATATATAATATGTATTGTATACATTACATATATATATATAACAAATATATGCAATATGTAACCTTTTATATATGTTATAATTATCATATATGTAACAAATACATATGATTCTGTTAACATCACATTCTTAAATGACAAAATTATAGAGAAATATATTAGTGGTTGCCAAAGTTAAGGGGGGTAGGGGAAAGAAGGATAAAAGGGAGGGATCTTTGTGGTGACAGAAATATTCTGTATCTTGACTGCATCAACACTGATATCTGGGACTTGATATTATACTATAGATTTGCCAGATATTACCATTGCAGGAAACTGGATAAAAGGTACCTGAGATCTGTTACAACTGCATGTGGATCTATACTTATCTCCAAATACAAAGTTCAGTTTAAAAAAAGTCTTGACTTTAAAGAACTGGGACGTAAATCCTATAAGACCTTGTACTCATTACATACAGTATCTTCTATAGACACACACAAAGTCTTCACCATGGCCTATTATAAAAACCAGAGATAAGAATTTAACCCATACCTCTCAGGAGCACAACTGAGGACTTATATGACAGAAAGGAATTAGACTTCCTCATGGACTAAGTCTGGATATGGCTAAATTTGAAGGAGTGTAGAATCCTTTCCATTTCCTGGGTCAAAGCAGGACCATTTGTTTTGTTCTCATGATTGCTGTTGTTTTAAGGCTCTTACTTTGGATTTTGGATTTCTGAGATGGACAGAAGTCTTTGAAGAGCCAAGAGTGTGGTGGTGAAGCCCGAGGGAACTCAGTAGACCACTGAGGGGCCCCGATCTCCAGCAAGAGGAACATCTCATTTGGCCTCCATTTCTGTCTTGCCCAGTGTGAGACTATGAATGATACGCTGTAGCTTGTAATTGTTATCATCACATTATAAGATGAGATGTAAGAGCATTCTTGATCACTGAAGGCTGAGCTTTTATAAGCTTGCAGTTATGAATGGTACTGTTCTTTGTTTAGCTTACATTTTTTTTTTCTCATATCTTCTTGGTTATTCTTTAAAGGTTAGAAATATTTGGCAGCCCTCTGGAAAAAAAGAAAGAAGATGGCTGTCTAAAACCAAGACTCTTCAAAAATTTGGCACAGTTCCCAAATCCCCTGAGGGGAAAGATATCCACTCATTCCTCTAATATGACGGTTGCATTCACATTTCACTGCTGACCAACGTGGAGCCCTCATAAATGGATCTCTCAAGCATTTTTCTTGTTCTTCTAACAAAGACCCTGCTACTTGGCTTAATATTCTGCTTCAGTTCTTGTGTCAGTTGCTAACAGATAAATAAATCTTAGCGTCATGGACCGATGAAATCATTGTTAAATTCTCATTGAGCAAAGAGAAAATTTTTGTGTTTTATTTTTATTTTTCAACAGACCTTTCTCTTACTTGAAAGTAGAATGACTTCTTGAAAAATAAACCTCATAACTAGAGAAAAGCCACCTAATTTGGTGTAAGGTTAACTAAGATGAAAACCCACAAGAGTGGATACATTCAAAGTGACATTATGAGGCGTTGGTGGTATAGTGGTGAGCATAGCTGCCTTCCAAAGTGACATTATGAGAATTTAGAAAGATTTTTTAATACAGTTAGCTTTAAGAAAGAAGCTGTAATTGGTGTTGCAAGGGTTTCCTACTTCCGAAACACAAGCCACTCCATGAATAATCCCATGTATGTCTACATTTTATGGAACGTACCTCATCATTTCCAAGTATGGGCAGTCATAGCGTTGTGCTATTGCTAACTTCGTTGGTCTTTCTGGTAGGAATTAATGATTACAAAACATAGAAAATGCCTGTGCTGGATGGGATTCTTTATGAATAAAGAGATTATGAAGTAGCAGCTGTAATGAATGAAGTGGTAACTTAATGAGACCAATGTCTAACAACAGGGTTTAGAAAGGAACATTCTCGAGAGAAAGAGGAGCTCAAATCTGTGATAGAAATCCCCCAATTAGTAATTTAAACTGAGCAGCTCAGTTAATTATGGTATATTTGTAAAACAATGAGGTAATTAATCTTTAAATTCTCAACCTGTTTCCCTGCAATATTATGGAAGAATGTCTCTTATCCCTTTCTTGTGTGTTTTTATAAGAACAAGTTGTGACTAATGTTGTGCAGAAAATCCACCTCCATCAGAAAATCAAGATTCTTTCTGTTGCTGAACATATCAGATTTCTGACAAGTAATCCATTGTTCAAGATAGAAAATATTTTCATAATAAAACCTGCAAGAAGTATTCAAGATGTATAAACTTGTTCATATATCCCACAGCAAAGTTATCTTTTCTTCATCGTTGTGGGTAACACTATTACACATTTGAATACTATATCAAAAACTAATGAGTTACTATACCTTGGCTAGTCAAATTTAAATTAAAATATTCATTACGCTTAGGCCATATTGACCTATCTAATTATATCCATTGTAAGAAATTTTTAAAGCAGTAGTTTTCATTGTTAAAGTTGTACTCTTCATTTTCTTAAAAGAGAACAGAAGGATTCACGACCCTTGGATTATCCAGAAAGTGTAATGCAAAGGTGCTGAGAAATTTGAACATGTCATTCCAATTGAAATGAATTTTTAATCCAAATGAGCAGTGCTTCATTTCTAAGAAAATAGAAAAAAAAAAAGATGGGCACGAACAAATGCCTAATTTATTTATCTTTTCTTTTTTTTTTTTTTTTCAGATCTCATTGTTGTCCTGGGAGAGTCCAGTTTAATTATTACTTCATTTATTCATTTATTACATTTCAGTCATGTAATCATTCATTCATGAGGCAGTTACTGAATCCTTTGGGAGATGCTAATGAACAAGACAGTTAGATGGCAGGGATGACGCCCAACAAATAGATACTGTTGAATGCTTTTCAGGCTAAGACTTCCATAAGAACTGAGAGAATGACATTAACCCAATTTAGAGGGTCAGGGAGGGAGGTCTCAGAGGAAATGATTCTTAAATACAAACGAACAGCATTGCTTACCATTTGAAATGGAAACATTTAGAGATTTTTTTTTTTAAAGATTTTATTTATTTATTTGACAGAGAAAGATACAAGTAGGCAGAGAGGCAGGCAGAGAGAGAGGGGGAAGCAGGCTCCCTGCTGAGCAGAGAGCCTGATGTGGGGCTCGATCCCAGGACCCTGAGATCATGACCTGAGCTGAAGGCAGAGGCTTAACCCACTGAGCCACCCAGGCACCCCTGTTTAGAGACTTTCATGTGAAATACGTGTCTTGGTGAAAATCTGAAGACATGTGCACAGAGGAATTTCAGTGGCTTCACTAGCCCAAGACACTTGAGGCCACGGTCATGTGCTCCCCAATGCCTTGGCCTCAACAGCACCCAGTCTGTGCCAAGAGCACAGTGCACACATACTGTATTCCGCTGAAACAATTCATACAAAAACAAAGGCAACACCCATTGTAGTGCTTTTGCAAAACATGACAGTTTAGATAATGCATATCTCCAATTGTAAAAAAAAAAATGGCTAAAATTGAATATGAGATATTGACAAAGAATCTTAATATTAGCTAGTAAGGACTGGAAAAACTCATTAAATAATATGTTTTGAAAACTTATACCTTTGAACTTTGCTTTGTATCTTGTTTCTGATTTGCTGGGTATGCTTAAATTAAATCTAGCTGTAGACTGTTTTATATCTCATCAAATCCAAGTTAGATTTTGATGTATTCAGTTTTGTCACTAATTTGAGGCAGCAGGGGTTTGAGCTAGGCAAATATATATGTACTTGCTTTCTAGAATTTTCCTGAGCCCCATTTTTAACCCTAACGTTCTTTTGTGCATTTATATAATCTTTCCATGAGTGGGTTATTTTCATCATGATTCTTATCTTAACTCTTGCTAAGTAGAAAACAATTCAGAATTTCTTTTATACTATGAAAAGCTCTTACATCGTTCATTCCTCTTTTTATATTTTCTTTTTCTGCTTCCTCTTTGACTCCAATATTACCATCTGCTTGTTTTATTCCTGTTCCCAGTGATACCCACAGCGAAATTTCCATCCACATTCTCTGTTGATTTACGCTCGACTGTGTTTATTTCTGGCATTGCTAACTTTCTTGATATGTCTGCAACTTGGACTTGTTACACTAACTTTGGGTTCAGGTTTCCTTCTCACAACATTTACTCCACACCTCCTTTGAACTTTTCTTAAGAGAAATGCTGAAATTACCAAATATGATTCTTTCCCAGTGCAGATTTAAGCGTGGAAAAGAAGCGAGGATAAAGGAGGAAGAGAGTGACTGTGTTCGAAAATGTCCAGCTCTTTTCAAAACCTGGTAGTGGGGACAAACTCTTGCCCTAACTTAACTTCCAAGATACCAGTCACCTTGGCAGAGGTGCTGTGGGGGCATTTTCCTAGCATCCATTGGCCTGGTTTACATTTGAATAAATGACACGCTTCTCTCGGAACAAACACTTCATGGAAGCTTAAACAGGTTTCTGGATTGCAGGTTCTGAAAATTTCCTTATAAATCACAGAGTTTGCCTGAGTAACAAAGAGTATCTGTTCATCTATAGTTTGTTCACAACAAAGGTCTGGGCCATGGGTTTCAGCGGTGAGCAGCTACTCATCTTGTGTCTGATCATTGATGAAATTTGATCACGGGGTAGAACTTTTCTTCTCCAACCCAGCTGTTATTCAGCTTACATCTTGAAGGATAAGGATTGATCACCCTGGTAATTTTAGACCGCCTGCTATAACGGCAGATGTTATTCTAATGCACAGGCATCTAATCCTCTTCAAATTTTACAGAGGTAATTGTTTTCATAGATCTCATCTACAAATGTAAATACCATCAACAAATCTTGGCTGTCCACTGCTAACACTTCTCTCCAGGCCTTTGTAACAAACAGACATTGGCTGTGGATGAACAGAATTGCCTTGCCACTCAGGCAAACATGGTGTTTTATAAGAAAAATACTTTCATTAACCACAGAAGTCAAATGCTCTCTCTCATGCTCTGTCTCATTCTCTCACTAGGAAATGGTTGTTACTTCAAGAATATTTACAACACTGCAGATATTATCCCCATTTTGCTAATCGGGAAACTGTGGCATATTATTAAAAGGCATGGTTTAACTTAATACAAAACAACAAGAACAACAAGAAAATATTGGCATTGGAAAGAGCTAGTGGTCTGCTCTTTTATGTTGATTTAACTAGAGATGTAATACCACATAGTAAATCTATCAGTTCCATGTGCCAAATTAATAGAAGTGTGTATGTGGCATTGAATTTGCAAAATGAGAAGCAGGAAGCTGACACGGAAAATGAATTATCACGTAACTTATAAATCTAATAAGGAGATGTATGACAAAGAGATAAATCACTGGGAAGATACAGGGGGCAGATGATGAATATGTATGTGTGTGTGTGTGTGTGTGTGTGTGTGTATATCATCTTTTGACATGGACACTTTTCATAAGGCAGTGCCGGTAGTACATTTGGTTAAAAATAAGGCTGGGAGTGCGGGAGTGCACTATGGCGATGATATTAGAAATAAAGCAAAATGACTCCAAATGTGAAACACTGGAAATAGTAGTCTTTATTGTAGAGGATTTCTTCCCTTCCCCAGCTCTCTAAAACTGAAAGGAGGGAGGAGAGAAAGAGAGATTGATTTTTTCTTTTTTTTCTTCCTGTGCCATGTATTTTTCATAACTTTGTGGGCAAAATGTCACATCCCCAAAACACAAAGGGCCATGTATTGTTGGTAGACTAACATTTACTCAAACCTCATCTGTTATGGAATTGAAGAGGCTACTGGCACAAGTTTCTTATGAAATGGGATAAAATTTTAGGGTATTGGTGTGCTTTTTATGTCTAAGTTTTCTTCCTTCATTCAACAAATATTGGTTTCAAAGTCTGCCATTTGCCTGAGTCAGTTTCAGGATATAGTGCAATGTGCAAGACACAATTCTTGCCTTCACAAAACACATTACTTTGTGTAAAAGAGTTACAGTTAGGGATGCCTGAGTGGCTCAGTCAGTTTAGTGTCTACCTTCAGCTCAGGTCATGGTTCAGGGTCCTGGGATCCTGAGTTGGGCTTTCTGCTCAGCAGGGAGTCTGCTTCTCCCTCTATCCCCCCCCCTCAATTCATGTTCTCTCTCACTCTCTCACTAGTGCGCTCTCTCTCTCATAAATAAATAAAATCTTTTAAAAAAAAAGGAGTTACAGTTGGATAAATGCTACCATAGGCAAGCACATTTTTCCACAGACTCACAATCCAACTCATTATGGGCCAATGCTTGTTTAAGGAAGACCACGCAGAGAAGGTCATGTGTGACTCAGGCTCTGTGCTGGTTCCTGCTCTTCTCCTTGACTTTGAAATGTTGGAGGATCCTGAAACTCAGTCGTTGGACATTTCCCTTTTCTATTTACCCTAACAAGGTGGGCTTGAGTGGTCTGCAGGAGCTATCATTTTAAATTCTATCAATATGCCAAACTTCTGTCTCAGCCCTGCTGTTATACCCTTGATATGTAGACTCAGATTTTCACCTGCTCACATTCTCTAGCAGGTGTCTGCAGGTAACCTAAACAGGTGCCAAACTGACTCTTGGTTTTTGTTTGCGTTTTACTCTCACTCTGTCTTCCCAAGTTCATACCATTTACACAGCTGCTCAGGCCAAACAAGCTAGAAAACACACTTGAGTCTTTAAGCTGCTAGTGTCTTCAGTGCGCCAGGTCTCACCATGGCCATCAGTACCACCAACTGGTCATCAGTACCACCTCATTCAGACCACCCGTCTTCCATAAAATACCATACTAGCCTCTGAAAGACCTTCCTGTCCCCTTAGATTCAAGTTTCTACATGACAACCTGAATGACATCTTAAAACGTAAATTAAATCAAATCACCTTCCTGCACAAAACCTCCCAAAGGCTTTTCCACACATTCAGCTGACATTCTCAATGCTCTACCATAGTTTACAAGATAGAAGTGCCCGTCTCTCTAGCCTTATACCTTAAACTTGAGAGTTTACAAAACTCAAAAGATCTGTGTTCTCATGGACCCCTTCGAACAAGTTCTGATTGTCAGTGTTATTATAACATCACTAGACCAAAACTAAAGAATGACTTATAAAGGTTAAATGATTTTCCCCAAATCACGTAGCTGGTAATATTTGGATATGATTTATAATAAAATCTGGGTATTTAAACTTCCAGCCAGAGCTCCTTCTATTATGCCAACAGTGTTCATAAAATACAAACAAAAGGCTGTACAAACTCTTGACCTTGAAAACAACAACAGTACTGATATTGATTTAAGTTTTGGTAAGTTTCAGGATGCTTGGGTGGCTCAGTGGGTTAATCTTCTGCCTTTGGCTCAGGTCGTGATCTCAGGGTCCTAGGATTGACCCCCACATTGGGCTCTCTGCTCAGCGGGGAGCCTGCTTCCCCCTATCTCTCTGCCTGCCTCTCTGCCTACTTGTGATCTCTGTAGGTCAAATAAATAAATAAAATCTTAAAAAAACATATCGTTTCAAACACTTGGAAACTCAGTGTTTATTTCATACATATTAGAGCACTGAAAACTAATCTGGCTAGCCCAGATTCACCTCCAATATTATGATCTCACGGAAAAAGACTTCGGTTTCTCTGTTTCCATTGGGAGTCAGTTGCAACATCCATAAGGCACTGAGACTCAGGAAGAGACTTGGCATCAATTACTAGCTACAGAAATGTTTCTTTGTTTACAAAATAGCCCTCTGTCTCTGTGCATATCTGTCAATAGCTTCTCTTCTCCCTTTTGTCATCATCTGTACCATGATCCTATCCACCTCATTGGAGGAATTTACCAGAACATCTACCAGCCTGTACCTGTAGCAGGTCTGCACAGAGTTCCCCCATGTCCATAAACTTGTACAAAACAAAAACAAAGAGAGAGCAAGCAACTGCTGTTTAGTCTTACAACTAGTTGAATTCCAGGGTTTGAAGTGGCTTCTCCTACAGTGTTTAGGATAGTTGCATGGAGCGTTTAGCCACATGGCATGGGAACTTCCATCGCCGACCCTCCTGTGCACCTGTAAGCCGTAGGAGACTCAGCTAGGCTGCCTCACCACCTGTTGGGCCCTGCACGTCACCAAGGGGGTCTAAGTTTTGTCCTCTAACACCCTCAACCCTAAAGCAGGAGACTTCTGAGTGTTGTGATTGCATCTGTATTCTCTACAGGCCTTCCCCTGGGACCAGGTCTCATGCTGCGGCTGAGGGAGTGGGCCTGCGTCATGGCTCCTATGTGAGCAGGACCCTTCGAGCTTCCCCATGCCCCAACTGCTCAGTTTGTTTGTGGTTTTGTGAGCTAGTAATCCTCATCCTCTAAACAATTAGCAAGTGGATGAAAACAGCTGTGTCAGGGATAACCTCTTCCTCTTTGGGATAAGGTCATAAGCGAGGGGAGAGAAATCTGTTTTGATTGTGTTAAGAAAGAAGCTGGTCTCTTAGTTTGCCCAAGTTTATAGGTATGTGACACTTTATGTACTAATATGAGCACTTAATCCACATCGGCAAAATGCCAGACATCTGGATGAGCGTAAATACTCTGTTGAAAACAGATATTTCCAAAGAGCTAAATGTTTGGTCTAAAAAATAACTCAAGTAGTCTTTTTCTTTTTGCTCTATTTTTCAGACTTAAATTATATCCTCTGTACTTGTTAGATCTGTCAGAGCCTTAAAAAAAATACCCGAAAAACGAAGATGGAGCTCTGAAATCCAGTGAGCGTGGTTGAGTGGGTTGAGTGACATGAGGGCAGCTAAGAGAGATGCTGGTTCAGTTTTGAGAAGCTCGCTGAAAGCCTTCCAGATTGGGAAAATGGAGTATGCGGGGGAGCTCTGGGAGACGTACTCCCCAGATTCACAAGCCTCTGACAGGTGCACGATTACTCTTCCTGGTTCACTGATTGGAACTCACAAAATAGCCTAAATTTTTCTCCTTTAACTAACAAGAAAAAAATCACCTACGAAGGTAGTCTAAGTGGACACTGGAGGCTCAGCGGAACAAAAGGTTTTTGTTGTCCCAGGGATGGCATCATCCTTTGTCACATGTATTAATTAATAAAGAGGAAAAAGGCAGCACTGCGTTTGTCCAAACGGTTTATTACAAACAAGACAGCCACTGTGCTGAGTGATTCATAGTAGATAGAAATGTACTGTACATGGCCTATGACTAATATTAAGGCATGGTGTCTGATTAGGTCATAAAATTTTATTGTATGGTTATTAATATTTATATAAACCAAAACAGACATTTGACCTGACTTGTGTAGAGATCTTAAAAAGTAAAAAAAAAAAAAAAAAAGAGAGCGAAGAAAAGAAAGGAGTCACTTATTCCAATAGTGTTTGATCAAGAAGCATAGATTTGATTTTCATTGAATTAAAATTTGAAGAAGCACAGGTTGATATTTTCCTTGCTCAATTACACATTTTACTTTTTGTTGATTTTAAAGCATATATATTAGCATACTTATTATTATTAGCTAATTGCTAATATACCTTTTAAATATATTAAATGTTCCTGTTAACTTAATTGGTGGGCAGCAAAAAAGACATGATAAAACTTTTTCTAATTTTCCTAACTTATTGTTTTATATATACCAATACATTGTGAGCAACATTATAGTGTAACATACTTTTGTAAAGAAGCTTCTTTTTTTTTTCAAATTATAGACACGTATGTCTAAGAAACATAATTTTTTTTTAAGATTTTATTTATTTGACAGAGAGAGAGAAATTACAAGTAGGCAGAGAGGCAGGCAGAGAGAGAGAGAGAGGGAAGCAGGCTCCCCACTGAGCAGAGAGCCCGATGCGGGGCTCGATCCCAGCACCCTGGGATCATGACCTGAGCTGAAGGCAGAGGCTTTAACCCACTGAGCCACCCAGGTGCCCCGAAACATAATTATTTATATATGCTATGAACCCAAGTGAACTATCTGAATACTTTGTCTTTGGGATTTTATTGGCAGTCTAGAAGTCCTAGCTCCTCTTTTTCCCAGGTGAGCTACTTTGAGAGACCAGTCCAGGCCAGTGATGGGCACGTAGGCTGTGGGGTATAAAGGGGGCAAGCGAAGGGCTTGGAACTCCCCCAGCGTTTCCACTGCATGACTGCTCCATGACAGCCTCAAACCATTCCCACAAGTCACTTGAGAGGAAAGAGGGAAAGAGCTTAGTCCCTTGGGGGCCTAAGAGTGTCCTATTTGTTCCTGAAAGGAAAAATCTATCCTGGCACCTATTCTAACTTGACCTCGAGCGGTCATCCTAAGGCTTGAAGTGCTGACAATATGTGGGGACACCCAGGAGAATTTGACTCTGTGCCTCCCTCTCTTCTTACTTCACACCATCAACTCATATTCATAAAATACCATCTATTTATGGAGATACACCAGTGCCATGCCTCCATAGAATATGTGCTGCCGAAGCGAGAACATGCCATGCCTCCATAGATCTGGCAACTCTTGCTGCTTTGAGAAAAAACAGCCCTAAGCTTCCCGCCACTCAAGCAGTTCCTTTCTTCCTAACAAATCAGGGTTGAAGGAGGATCCTCGTGCTGGTGGTTCTCCTTCCGTAAGCTGAGAAGGTAGCTGATATTGGTTCGTAAGCACAAGGATGTGGGAAGACTGTTTTCTCATACATAGGAAGAGGTGTGGAAGAAGAGGTTGGCCTCCCCCTCCAAATACAAAACATGGTACTGCATTCCATCATGGAGTACTGTTAGATTAAGTGTTTTGGGAAGGAGCCTATCACAGCTTCTGTGTTTCACTTGGCCATCATTCTTTTCTGACAGACTTATTTGTTAACAAATCCTTATGTTTTACTTGATTCCCAGTATTCTACACTTGAGATTGCATTTGGATGTGTCATGTTATAGATTATGAATTCCATCAGTCTCACAAAAAGGGTTCTCAGTAAAATGAAACATTAAAACTCTAAAGGTAAAGCAAAGTTAACAAAAATGCACATGTGAAAATGTATGGTTGGGCCTATTTTGTAAGATAGAAGGCATTTCAACATGAAATTCTCAGAGGAGATATGGTGTAATAAACTTGGTATATTATGCATGTCCAGGGACCAATCGAAAGTAAAGATGAATTATAAGGGAGAAAAAAAATTAACTCTAATGATTGAAAATAATAGCAAAAGGAAGATCATGTTCCTGGAAAACTGAATAGCCTTCAGTTTAGAAAGATTCCCATTGTCCCCTGGCCTCCCAAAGGTATTGCTTGTTGGAAAAACAAAACCCCATAGAGAACCAAATATTCTCTTAGTTGAACCTCCAGGAAGGCCAACGGCAATTTGTTAAATAAAACACTTTCGTGCTCTAAGTGAATATGGTAGGGAAAAGCTAACCACCTTTCCTTGGAAGGGCCTTTTGGAATTGACTTTGCTTTTATTAATCCAGGCTCCAGCTTGGGTTGAGGCAGCTAAAAGCAGTTGTGACTCTCCATGCTTTTCTACATGGAGCTCTAGTGAAATAAAACTATGCACAAATTAATTAAAACAACTGCAAGGTCATTTAATGCAGGTGGTTTAAAACATAGACTGCATGGCTTTGCAACAAACTGATTTGTCCCATATGCATGTGCAAAGCTTTTGGCTACCCTGTTGCTAGAAGAACAACAATATAGATGAAAAACATCAGCGCGTGTGGGGAATCTGAAGACCACCTTCTTTGTTGGCTGTGGCTGAAGCAGCAATAACTATAATCACTTTTTACTGCCTAAAGATTTTATGTAAGCAAACTCAAGCTGTAAGCCTTGAAAGTGGGATTGTTTTCTCAGCCTTTTCTCCAGCCACCCTCGACCACTTCTTAGTATGCTTTGTGGCCTGGTTTTCACAGTTTCTGATAGTTCTGTCTTTGCAGCTCGCCAACCAGCATTAGGGAAATGCCCTTTGGCTTTTAGCACGGTCTCTGTGGATTATGATTTTGGTAGCACAGTAGAAAATGAACATGTATTAACAAATAATAAAAGCACATCTCTCAAGTTCATTTGCAATCTGAAGATGAGATTATGAAAGGTTAAACTGTTAAGTGAATGGTAATGCACTGTGATGCCTGGACCTTGTCCAACGGGACCAGTAGCAGCTGTCAACCTAATTAAGCCAGATGTGCCTTCAACGTAAACGGACCTCCCAAGAGGAATAATAACAGATTTCAGGTTCTAGCAAAGGACAAAAGGTGGGGGTGGGGTTGGATAAAAGAAGGGCGGGGCTAAAGCCCAAAGAATGTTCCTGATGTCTATGTCATTCTTAGCTGGCAGATTCTCAGCTCATTAGTGTCACTTTGATTGAACTCAATGAAGCCAGTCCTACAGGAAGATGAGAAAAGCGACTTATTTTAAGTGAAGTCTGAGTTAATTTTCATATTCAATAAAATTACGGTATTGCCTAAACTCTTTCATCTTTGGCACACACATACACATGTGCACACACACACACACACACACACACACAAAACCTCAGCCTGACTTCGTATCCTCAGTTATTTAAAAAATGACATTTAAGTTATGCCAACTTTGACAGCCCTTCAAGTGAGTATGCAAAGCATGGGCCAAGAAAAGGACATCAACAGATATTCAACATTCTCAGATTATGTGATTCACAGATTAGGATGCACATCAGGCAGGATTTTTGCAATCCAAGTGACTATTTAAAACAAACACTCTGTAAACTATAAAATGTAAGGTACAAATAGTGGGTGTTATGTAAAAAAGAAAAAAAAATCACTATAGCTTCCAGGCAATTTTTTCCATTCATGCTATAAAATGTCATATCTCCAAAACAGAAGTGTTTGAGAGACAGACCTTTAAGCTTAGCCAGGAAAATGCTTCTCAGAAAATTTTCCTTCGTGTTTCTGAATTTAGTAACTACCTTGATGAAACCACTTCTAAGTTGCTATGTCTCTAAGAAAATTATGAGAAACACCCGTTACCTTTTGGGAACTTAATAGTTGTTTAATAATTCACTTAAAGAGAAACCCCCTTGATTTTATTGACATTAAATACTATTTACCTAACAAACACATAGATAGGATTTATTCTGCCCCAGACACAGTTTAAGGCACTTTATAAATATTAAGTGATTCAGTGCTTACAGCAATCCTATGAGGTAGGTACCATGATTAATCCTGTTTTACCAATAAAGAAACAGAAGCACAGGAAGTTGGAGTGACTTACCCAGGTTACATGCTGACTATACAGAAATGTTGATGGTCTCGCTGGATCCTCTTTTATGAGAGGAGCCACGTAAATGATGTGATAAGAATCCTCCTGGAATAGGGCAAACTCAAATGCCAATGGCAAACTTCTATTTCAGTGGGTGAAGTGGAGGGTGTCCTCAAGCAAGCTTATTTGGAGACAATCAAAGAAATGAGATGAAAAGGAGACTCTGGTAATAATGGGAAACATGTGGCTGAACAGGTGGCTTGAAGACCACAGCTGGATCTTAAATTGTGCTTAAATGACACGGACATTATTAAGTTATTGATCTAAACTTTGTGACTTACACTGGTCTCATTTGACAGAGTTAATATTTAAAGACATTCACTTCTTCATCCATTCAGTCTAAGTGCCAGACACTGTTAACTTCTGGAACTAAGATCATCAGACACAGTACAGCCCCCAGAGAACAAACCTATGCAGTGGCTTGAACAGTGTCCCCCCACCCAAATTCATTTCTACCTGGCACCTCAGAATGTGACCTTATTTAGAAATGGGATATTTGCAGAGTCAACTAGTTAAGATGAGGTCCTCCTGGATTAAGTGGTCCCTAAATTCAATGAGTGGTGTCATTATGTAAGAGAAACACAGAGGCAAAGACCTAGGGAGGAGGGCCACACGATGATGGCAGACATTGCAGGGAAGCAGCTGCAAGCCAAGGAATGTCATGGAACAGATGCATTTGTGACCCAAGAACAAGGAGCTGTTTCTCCCCTGGAGTCTCCAGGGGAGCAGTGACCCTTCCAACACTGATTTCAGACTTCTGGCCTCCAGAACTATGACAGAATACACTTCTGTTGTTTGAAGCCACCCAGTCTGTGGCTCTTACTTAAAACAGCCTCAAAAAACTAACTAATTTTGGTACCAAGGAGTGGGGTGCTCCTGTAACAAACACCCAGTATGTAGAAATGATTTGGAGATTGGTAATAGGTTGAGGCTAGGAGGTTTGAGAGTGCATACTACAGAAAAACCTAGATGATTTTGATCTGGTGGAAATACAGATGCTAGAGCACTCAGAAGGAGTATGGAGCACAGGACAGAAAGTTTCCAGCATCTTACATAATGCATGGATCGTCACAAACAGATGTTGGTAGGAATTTGAATATTAAACATGCCAAAGTCTCAGAAGGAAAAGATGAAGGAAATAGAGGAAAGGCTATTCTTTTTATAAGGTGACAGAATAGTTGGCTTGATTTAAAATCTTTAAGCATAGATCCTATTGCTTTTACTAGTGCTAATTATAGAAATGACCATACGGTGGAAAATTTGAGCTCAATACTATAACATGATAAAATTCTATACAAACAGTTTGTTCTTTTTCAAGTTTTCACACCCTTTCCCAAATTTCAAGAGATGAAAAATCCATGTTTGATGTTCCATATAAATAAATGTTACTAGGTGAGAAAGGAAAACAGAGATCCATTTTTATATCACATTGCTGGGTCTTAGAGTTTTAGGTTTGGAAGAAATCATAGAAATCACCTAGATTATCCCTTATAGGATATATTTATTTATCCCCTTGATACCACCCCCAAGAAACCACTGAACATCTTTTGGGTTTTACACATTTTAACTTCCTGTGTTAATTAACTCATGGTAATATGATTCCAATTATTAAAAAGTTCTTCATAGACATCTCAAGCCAAGCCTGCCCACACTTTGAGCCTCTCTACATCATAAGGACTAAGTGGTCTCCCAAGCTCTCGTGTGAAATATTTGCAAATATTGGAAAACTTGTCCCTTGACAACTGCTGCCTTCTTTTCAGTCCTGTGAGTGAAACACTAGGTGATTTTATATTCTGTCTTGTTTGTAATCGTTGTTCCTGCTTATGGTTGAGGTCTAAACAGAATGCTGAAATCATACAGAACAAAGCAGGATCAGTGCTTCTCTCATTTATTCATACCAAAAACTTCTACTAAGCCAGTCATCACATAGTTCTATCATATTAGAGTTGCAAGCACCTGAGTTCATTCAATGATATTTATATAAATTCTCACAATGGCAAAACCAGTTATACCAATGAAAACTAGTTAATATGAAATGAACACATGTTAAGTCAAATATAATATGGAAAATATTTTCCTATTTATATATTTTATGTGTTAATCACTGATGCAATAGATCTATTTTTACACTCAAAAAGCTTTTGGAACATGGAATAGAGGGAAAAATGTTTCTTCCAATGTCTGTAAAAAATATAAAGTTTTTAAATACAGGTAAGTGGAGCATAAGGGTGAGGTTAGGCTGTTTCAGTTGAAAACATCGAGCCCCGCATCGGGCTCTCTGCTCGGCAGGGAGCCTGCTTCCCTCTCTCTCTCTGCCTGCCTCTCTGTCTACTTGTGATCTTTCTCTGTTAAATACATAGATAAAATCTTTTAAAAAATGGCATAAAATGATTTTGAGATGTGCAAGGATTGCACATCCACCTTATATAGCTGATCCAATATTTACCATATGAAAAACAAAAGAACAAATAA
Source organism: Mustela erminea (assembly GCF_009829155.1). NCBI lineage: Eukaryota > Metazoa > Chordata > Mammalia > Carnivora > Mustelidae > Mustela > Mustela erminea. The sequence goes on from NC_045628.1 coordinate 82,432,483, forward strand.
ACAAGGGAGCTTCCTGAGTTTTCATAGCAATTATGGTATCTGGGAATGTGGTAATCACAGGATGCTATTGCCTTTGGGAAATGCCACATGCCCTACCAAAAGTCAGTGTCCAACCTCAAACATAATGACATCTGTAAAAGATGAGGGTCTTCTGGCCCCTGGTTGAAACTCTAATCAGCACTTTAGAATGATTTAAAGAGTTGAGTGCCACTTAGGATTGTCTAATGAAATGGTGTAGAAGCCCTACTTCCCTAAAATTAAAAATAACAATGACTTATTAACAATTGTAATGGATGCAAGAAGTACCTATCATTTTTATTGATGAAATGTGCCTTGACACTTCTGCTCCCATTTGTTAGAGAGTTGCTTGCACATACCAATGAATAAGCTTGAAAACAAATAGAAATATTGGATTAAACCATTTGAATACATTGGAGAGCTGCCAGGACAACCAGAAATTGAAACATCAAAATCCTGGGGAGCAACAGATGTAGGAGGACATTCTAAGAACCACTATTTTCTGGGCATTTTTCAATTTGTCCACAAGGGTGAAGCCCAAGTTTCAGGCAGAGAGATTCTGCTAAGGGACACAAAACCATCAGAACATTTGGCAATTTCACAGGACAAGAAACAAAGAAACTGGAGTTTGGAACTGCAAATAGTTGGGATGCAAGAAGCTAAATTCCTAGTGAGAAGAGAGATATAGGAGTGTATTACATTTTATGTGCTGTCCCCCCAAGACATTTGTTGAATTCTTAAGAAGATAAGGAGCTAAGCAGAAAGTCACGAAAAATATAATGGAGTTTCCTGTAAATGTTCAGGACAACAGCAACAAAAAAGTATTCAAATATCATGAGGGAGAAAGTATTCTGCTAGATACCCCAGGCTTCCAGGTGAGCCATCAGGAGGGTAGCATCCTAGAAATTCATGCAGACTGTGGAGATAGGACCTTCAATACATTTCAATACAGCTTTCAGTAATATTGGTTTTAGGTAAGAGTACAAGGATTTGCCCTGATGGAATCTCCCTGACAGAGGGAACACTGTAAACTTTCTGAAGGAGGATAACAGTCCTTCAGCTGTATAACAATCACACCAGAAAAGCAGAACCATGCTGAAAAATGAAGAAAATAAAATTCTCATCTAGAGTTGCTTTAAATGTAACTGAAATGGGAGTCATTCACAAAGATTGGAAGTTTCTCTATATGGAGAAACATGCAAGTGCCAAGAGGAATGAGGCGTCACAAAAGGTGTAAACATCTGAGAAAATATAAACTCATATTGACTATAAAACTTATAGTTTTATATCAAGTGTGATAATTAAAAGTATATAAAAAGCTAAAAGGTACAATAACACTAACACCAAAGGAAAGAAGAAGCTAAATGTATAAATAACAGTTCTGAGGAATAAAGTTATGTACAAAGCAAAATAACTGTCATACATTAGTATATTAGAACTAATACGCATCATTTGTTACAAAGAATTTTAGCTAAATATGCACTTATTTATTTTTATTTATTTATTTTTTAAAGATTTTATTTATTTGACAGAGATCACAAGTAGGCAGAGAGGCAGGCAGAGAGAGGGGGAAGCAGGCTCCCTGCAGAACAGAGAGTTTGATACGGGGCTCAGTCCCATGACCCTGAGATCATGATCTGAACCGAAGGCAGAACCTTAACCCATTGAGCTACACAGGCACACCTAAATATGCATTTAGTTGGTAAGATGACTGCATTGATTTATCATAAATAAAAATCGTGTTTTAATTTCTGTTAATCACTAAAGACAGTAAAAAGTAAAGCAAGTGAATACTGGAAAAAAGTTGAACAATTAGATAATTTAAAGATAATCAATTAATCCAAAAGAGGGTAACAAGAAAGAAAACAGAGAACACCTGTGAAAAATGTGAATCAAATAGTAAAATGTGAGAGAGAAGACCAAATATATCAGAAAATATAAATGTCTAACTTCTTTAATTAAAATATAGTCAATCTGGATGCAAAAAAAAAAACAAAAACAAAAACAAAAAAACAACTAAACACTGCTTAAATAACCTTAAGTACTTAAATGGAAAGCTAGATTTCCTATACGTAATGATAAAGAAAAATAAGAGGATGGAAAAAAGACATACTAAATTTTATTTAAAAAACTGTTATGGTTAAGTGATAGCCATTAAATGCAGGTTATGTGCTGAGAAACATTACAATTTTTGTACTTCAGAGTAGATTAAGAAAAAAAATAGAATTTTTCAATAATCTGTATCTGTCAAACGTAATCTTTCATTAAAATAGAAAATTCACAATAATCTGCAGATTACTAGAATTAAAAATTAAATTTAGTAAGGCCTCTTTATACAGGGTCAAGTGAGTTGTATTTTTTTATCAGTAGAAAACAAATAGAAATGAAGTCTTAAAAGTATGATTTATTATAGCATACAACCAAATTCTGAGGACTAAATTTAATAAAGAAATTTAATGCGGTGAGCACTAGGTATTATCTGCAACTAGTGAATTGTTGAACACTACATCAAAAACTAATAATATACTACTATATATTCAGTTGGCTAACTGAACATAATAATAAAAACATTTATTTAATAAATGTGCTATGCCATGTTCATGTATTAAAAGTTTCAATAATGTAAAGATACAAATTATCCCTTAAATTTATCTGTAGAGTCAGTAGGATCTCAATCTAAATTCTAGCATTTTTCCTTTATTTTTTGTAAAATATAACATGAGCTTTCAAAAATGTGTAGAGTACTATAGAAGGGCCCCAAAGTGCTGAGACAAATTTTGAAGAAATACGAACTTGGGAGACTTACGCTATCAAATACAAAGACTTACTCTCACCCACTTCAGACAGTATTATGATGATGCAAGAATAGATAAATGATACAGACCCACATATATAAGGTCAGCTGATTCATAATATGCTATGCAATAGAGAAAGAATGGGAGTTTCAAGAAATATAATTAGGTGATAAAAATATTCCTAGAGGGGCTCCTGGGTGGCTCAGTCCATTAAGTAGCTGCCTTGAGTCCAGGGATCAAGCCTCGCATTGGGCTCCCTGCTGGGCAGGGAGTTTGCTTTTCCCTCTTCCTCTGCCTGCCACACTGCATACTTGTGCTCTCTCTCTGTCAAATAAATAAATAAAATCTTAAAAAAAAAAAAAAAAAGATGGGAGGAGTATCTTGGCAACATGTATGTCCTTGGTTCTGGGTCTCTTGACCCAGATGCACTCCTACCTTCTTTGAGGCTTAAGTGCTTAATATTTTTTTAGAATTTTTTATCCAATCAATTATCTTATCTGCCTAAATTGCTCTAAGATAGTTGTCTGTCACTTGCAAATGAAAAAATCTTAGGTAGTACAACAATTGATGGGGATAACAGGACCAGTGAACTTTTGCGGCACCCATCCCAGATTAAGCTTGCTCAGTGCAGGAACTGGTATATTACACAGGACTCGCCAGTCAGAATCATCACTGGAAATTTTGCTCAAGCCATTAGCATAAGTGCTGTGCTTTCTAGATAAAAGGTATATAGAAAGCTGGCTAAAGTACAGCCAGAGAATAGAAGTTGAATAATAGGCATGGAGAGATATGCATAGTCCTGAAATTATCACTTGAGCACCTAGACTCAGTCAACTGAGTCAACCCCAGAACATAAATACAGTTAACCCTTGAAAACATGGAGGTTAGGGATGCAGTTGCAAATCTGCATATGTTTTGAATCCCTAAATACTTAACTTCTAATAGTCTACTATTGCCCAGAAGCCTTTCCCATAACATAAACAGTCAATTAATACATATTTTGTTTATGCATTACATACTATATTGTTTCAATAAGGTAAGCTATTTTAATAACTAAAAAGTTATTAACATTATAATAAAGAGAAAATACATTTATAGCACTATGCTGTAAAAAAAAAAAACAACAAAACCTCCTATAGGCAATATGCAGGGTGGCACTGTGGATCTATCCCTTTTTTCAACAGTGTTTAGTTGGAACAGAACCAGGTACTACCCTTCTTCCAGTCTCTGACAACCATGCCACATCTTTTCTAGTCAAACCCTCCAAACCATCTCAGCCATTCTCTGCCTCTGGGACCAGGCAACCGTGTTTTGT